>NW_008338999.1:5496736-5496861 GCF_000622305.1 Nannospalax galili
GAATGTGTTAATAATGTCTAGAAGTATTCTGATGGAATTTTTGGTGTCTTTTAGATATAATATCATATCATCTGCAAAAAGGGATAATTTGATCTCTTCTTTTTCAATTATTACTATTTCAATTT
>NW_008338999.1:5497146-5498203 GCF_000622305.1 Nannospalax galili
TTTGGTATTAGAGTGATGCTGGCTTCATAGAAAGAATTTGGAAGTTCTCCCTCCATTTCTATCTTTTTGAATAAATTAAGTAGTATTGGATGTAGATCTTCCTTAAATGTCTGTTAGAATTCCTCTGTAATTCCATCTAGTCCTGAGCTTTTTTTAGTCGGGAGGTTTTGTATTATTGTTTCAATTTCTTTTTGTGTTATGGGTCTGTTTAAGCTGTTAATCTCTTCTTCGTTTAGTTTTTGTGGTTCCCATGCCTTTAGATATCCATCCATTTCTTTTAGGTTTCATATTTAGTAGCATATAGGTTTTTAAAGTATTCTCTTGTAATACTCTGTATCTTTCTGGTGTCTGTTGTGATGTTTCCCCTTTCATCTCTAATTTCGTTGATTTAGAGGTGCTCTTTCTTTCTTTTGGTTAACTGGGCTAGCGGTCTGTCAGTCTTGTTTATCTTTTCCAAGAACCAGCTTTTGGATTCATTGATTCTTTGTATTGTTTTCTTTATTTCTATTACATTCATTTCTGCTGATTTTTGTTCTTTCTTTCTTCTTGTCTGCTGGGTTTCATTTGTTGTTGCTTTTCAAGTGTCTTGAGTTGCAATGTTAAGTCATTTATTTGTGTTTTTTCCAATTTTTAATGTAGGCACTTGGAGCTTTAAACTTTCCTCTAGCCACAGCTTTCAGCATGTCCCAGAGGTTTTGTTGTGTTGTATTGTCCTTTTCATTTCATTCCAGGAATACTTTTATTTTTTTCTTAATTTCTCTTTTGACCCATTCAACATTCAGGAGTATGTAGTTTAATCTCCATGTGTTCATGTGGTTACTATGGCTTCTTCCAGTGTTGATTTTAAGCTTTAATGCATTGTGGTCTGATAGACTGCATGGAATTATTTCAATCTTTTTGTATTTGTCGAGGTTTGTTTTGTGCCCCAGTATATGGTTGATTTTGGAGAAGGTTCCATGGGGTGCTGAGTAGAAAGTGTATTCTTCAGTGTTTGGATGGAATATTTGGTAGATGTCTGTTAGGTCCATTTGATGTATGGTATCATTTAATTCAGATG
>NW_008338999.1:5498387-5499274 GCF_000622305.1 Nannospalax galili
TTCACTTTGAAATCGTGTCTGTCCTTGAAAGGGAGATGAGTTTCTTTCAGACAACAAAATGATGGGTTTTGTTTCTTAATCTATTCACATAATCTGTGTCTTTTGACTGGGGTGTTCAGTCCGTTAATATTTAAAGTTATTAATGATAGATGTGTATTGAATCCATTCATTTTTATTTATGTTCACATTCATGATATAGCTGTGCATTTCCACAGTTATAGGTTTATTGAATTTCTTTCCGCAACCCCTTGGGTATAGTCATTCCCTTCTTCAGATCTTTGTATTGCTTCAAGAACTCTCTGAATGGCTGGTTTTGTGGACATGAATTCCTTCAGCCTATTTATTTCATGGAAGATTTTTCTTTCCCTTTCGACAGTAATAGACATTTAACTGGGTATAGTAATCTGGGTGGCCATTTAGAACTGGGAATACTTTGGTCGACTCTTCTGGCTTTCATACTTTGCACTGAAAAGTCAGCTGTAATCCTGATGGGTTTTCCTGTATATGTGACTTGTTTTTTTTTTATTTTGCAGCTTTCAGTGTTCTCTCTTTCTTCTGTATGTTTCATGTTTTAACTATGATGTGCCGTGGAGAGTTTCTTTTCTGGTCCTGTCTATTTGGTGCTCTATGTGCTTCTTGTATTTGTATGTGCATGTCTTTCTTTAATTTTGGGAAATTTTCTTCTATGATTCTGTTAAAGATCTGCTCCATGCCATTATCTTGTGATTCTTCTCCTTCCTGTATGCCTATGATTTTGTAAGTTTGGTCTTTTTATGGTGTCACTCAATTCCTGCATATTCCATTCTTGTGATTTCCTAAATTTTTCATAATCTTTGCTTGAGTGGTCCAGTTCATCCACTTTATCTTCCAACCTTGTTACTCTGTTT
>NW_008338999.1:5499411-5514073 GCF_000622305.1 Nannospalax galili
GGCTTTACATTTTATTATTCTTTGATTTCTTTGTGTGTTCTTTAAATTCATTGAATTCTTTCATGATGTTTATAATTATTCTTTTGAATTCCTTATCCTGCAGTTATGTCTAGGGGGTTCTCATTGTACTCCTCTAGTGGGCTATTGATATTTGGTGGGGGTATGTTATTTTTGTTTTTTATGTTATTATTTTTTCTCTGTGACTTTGACATGTGAATTTCTTTTGTAGTTTCTGATTCTTGTGTAAGACTCAAGCCTTCAAGTTTAGGTCTGCTTCTTTTTGTAAACTTTATGTTCCTTTGTGATTTACTTGTTGGGCATGAAAAGCTGGTTGTTCTAGGTCAGTCTCTCTTTTGATTTTATATTGGAGTGGCCAAATTACTTTCATCTTCAGGAGTTCCCACAGAAGCCTGAGTCTGATGAGGATCAGACGCTCTCAGGCTTCTCCTAAGGTCTGGATCGCCCCAGGAAAGGTGCTGTCCTTAGGAATTTGGGGGTTGGACTGGCCTGGGAGCAGAGCCCAGGAAAGATGCTGGTCTTGGGCAGCTGGTGGCCATGCCACCCCGGCATACATAGGGAGGTAGGGGTGAGAAGAAGCCCCGAGGGTTCCTGAGGACTGCAGGGAGCAACTGGGTTGGTCTGGATGCAAAGAATCAGGAAGCAGTGGTGGCTCTGAGCAGAGAGGTTAGCCTTGGTGTCTGAGGTGCCAAGACAAGAAATGGGCCAGTACTCAGGCTAGGAGGAGAGATGGGGTGAGGGAGCTGGGAGGGTGAATGAGGCTAGGGGAGTCAAAGCGTGATGGGTGCTGCTGGACTTAACCCAGGAAAGAGGCTGGCCGGTTGTGCAGCCCAAGGAAGAAGAGCCAGTACTTAAACCTTTATTGTGGAGAAAAGGCCATTCCTAGAGACCAGAAACATGAAACTCGTCCTTCCAGGGAATCTTTGAAATCTTGATCGAGAAATCCCAAACAAATACCTCTCCTATAGCCAAAATGCTCATTTGGGAATGCTATGCCTTGCTGGCACATAGCCGCAGCTGTGCCCTCTAACCTACCCTCTGCTAAGGCCATATTTTGATCAACCATGGCTACCTTTATTTGCATAATTTTCATGGCCCTTATTTTTATGCCAGAGATGAAATTACTGAGAATCAGTGTGCCTAGAAGTTCATGATAATCACCTGGAACTGATCACCAGCCAGTCTGGACTGCCATCATTCATATGGCAGTAATTATATGCCAGAAAACTGCATATTCAGTAACTCAGCCAACCCCAAAATATTCTTCTCCAAAACAGTTCCCTATGGTTGATGCCCTATGCTGCAGCCAATACTCTAGTCACTGCCCAGCTTGCTGATCCATGCAGTGTACTTGACAAACAAGTTTTCTTTCTTCTCTATTCTAAAGGGTGAATTCATTCACCACCTGCCAATCCTTTCTCCCAGGCCACCACCTTTATAGTAAACCAAGAATTTTTTTAAATTTTTATTTAATAATCACATATTAGAAGAAGTATTTCATTACAGCTTTAATATATTCAGTAACAATTTCCAGAGCAAGGATACATCTCTTTCAAAAGTTGCTGTAAATTTTTAGATTCACAGTTGAATTAATACAGTTATACAACATTGAACTCAGTATAAACCCTGTAAGACATAAAATTGAATTTTTAACCTTTAAAGAATTTCTCTATTTCATTTTAAAATATGCTGTTTTTTCTACTAATACTTAGATGTTTGCACATGCGTCTCTAATCTCTATGTATCTGATTATTACCAGTCACAGTCGGTTACACTCGGATCCTTGGTACCTGAGTATGGCTATAAAGTCATCAAGTAGATTTCAATGGTAATGTTCATCACCTCTACTAATTAACATAAAGTAAAATTTTATGCTTCCTTCTCAAATATGTCTTTTTTTTAATTTGTTGATTTTTGTGTGTGTATATCATACAGAAAATCCCACACAATCTTATTCATCTATATACCCACTTCCCAAATGGCACCCTCCCATGGCACCCTCCCATAGCCTCCCCCCGACACTGGAGCCCATATACTCTTTCATCCCTATTACTGTCCACTGTGTTGTCAGCACCCCCAGCCATTCCCCAGTGCTTGTCCATCTTCTGAATCTAGTCAGCCTATCTAGAGAGCCTTTTTTAGGAATATCAGCTGTTCCTCATCTAGCAGCAATCAGTTGTCAATATTCCTTTAGATAAGATTGGGGTCTGCTGTTCATTTTCCCACTTTATGCTGGGTTACTGCCTGGGAGTCTTTTGGGCCACCCTGGCCAATAACCCAAAGGAAGGTATCTCCTGTCTGGCATTGTTTCTTGTTATGTAGTCTTTAGCTATACATATGGACTCTTAAAAATTTATATTGTCCTCATTAATCTTTGGTTATACTTTCCTTTTGGGTGTTTAAGACCCTACAATTGGCCCAGATAAACCAATTCATTTTTACTCTTAAGCCTGTTTGAGGATCTGGTCCTCAGAGGTCACATGGGCTTGGGAGGAGCCCCTGGCTCCATTCTTTTACCAGTTCCATTTATGTGAAGACAAGTCAAAGGTCCTGCTCGACTATGGCTGGCATCGCTTAGAAGCATGGAGGAAATGATTCCTCTATGTTGACCCTCCTCTTTGTAGACTGGACACTGGTTCAAGTACATCTGGTGGGGTCTCCATGACCTCCTTGATCAAGAGGACAAGTGACTCACCACAGTTACAGGATATTTTGAGAGATGCTCATAGGACCCTGGAACTTGGCTGACCTAGGAAGGGAAGGAACAAAAACTGTCCTTTATGTCCCTCTGTCCAAATTAGTATAGGCCTCATAGTATGGCTGTTAAACATCCAAGAAGGTTAGTTCTACCAGTCTGGTATTTTTAATTACCATGTTCCATGTAGATAAAGCTTGGGCAAAGACCAAACACTCTCAGATAAACCTTGCCTAGTCATATATTATATTTTTTGATCTGGTTGTATGTATAATTTGTCAGTACATTTTTGAACTAATATAGTTCCCTCTTTTTTTTTTTTAAACTAGCTAGGCATTATTTATCTCTCACATTGTCTAACCCTTCCACCATGGTTTCTCCATTTACGATGCCCCATTTTCCCATTTCTCCCTTAATAATACCCTTCTATGATTCTACCTCTCTTGAGCTCCTTCTTTCCCTTTATCCCCTAGGTTCCTTGTATAACCTTCCCTCTGCCCTTCCCTTAAAGTAACCCCATTTTTATCCACATCTCCCTTATTAACACCAGTTTCCTACTGTTGTTCTCTTTCAGGTTCTTTCTTTTCCTTTACCGTCCTCATTCTTTTTCATTATCCTGGTTCCTGTAGTTATGTCTGGATACATACTCACTTATTGGGATTTTAAACCAAGAGTATGTATATGACCTGACCCTTGCTTACCTTTCTAATCTTATTTAAATCTTGTTCTTCCTTCCTTAGCCACATCTCTGTGAGCCAGTGCTATCAACCCACTCCCCACTTTAATCATTTTGCATCCATTTCCATTTACCTAAGAAACAGTCCTCTGATTTTTGATATGGCTTAGTCATTTGGATCTTGGCCATCATGTCACCTATATGGAGAAGCCCTCCATGGACAATTCAATTTAAGGATAAATGCTAAATATCTATTATAAAAATAATATAACAAAACTATCTATAATAAATTTAATAGCTAGTAGGAGGACAAATTTATGAGGTGGCAGTAGATAAGGGATTATTTTTGTTAGGAGGTTAAAGGAAAGCTTTTCCAAGGCCTCATACTGAGGAATGACCAAAGAACACAGCACTTAGGTATCTGGAGGATGAATCTTTGATCTGAAGGGAGCGGGTGTGTATAGAACATGAGGCAAGGGTTTGTGTACTAAGTATTCAAGGAGACCATAGTGCTGGAGCTGAGTGAGCAAGCAGGAGGGGGTTGGGGGATGAAACTGGTCAGCAGCAAGTTAAACTTTATTGAGGTCTTAAAGGTCCTGGTAAGGATTTGTGATTGACACAGAGACAGCAAGTTCTTTCAAGGTTTGTGAAGACAGACATTATACCATCACACATATTTTTCAAAGGTAAATTAAGGAATGGAACATGCAAAATAAATTAGTTCTATTGCACATGCTACAAGGTCCTGTGAACCTGCTCATATGATTCTATGGCAATGGTGTCAGCATACACAAGTCCCATGCAAACTCAGGCAGACAACAACCCAGCATAGAACTGGAAAATAAACATCAGACATCAATCCTATCTGAAGGAATGTTGGCAACTGATTGCTACATGAAGAAGAGCTGATCTTCCTAAAACAAGGGACTCTAGATAGGCTGACCAGACTTGTAGACAGAGTTACACCAGGGAATGGCTGGGGATACTGACAACCCAGTGGGCCTTAACAGAGACAATAGAGTATATGCTCTCCAGTGGGAGGGAGAAGCTAAGGGAGGGTGCCAGTGGGGACAGGGATATAAAGATGATTAAGATTGTTTGAGATGTTCTGTATGAAATACACAAAAAATTCAATTAAAAATATATTTAAGAAAAAGAGTACAGCTGTAAAGAGGATAAAATTCCATAGCATCAAATTGATTCTGGAAGCTGGATTGGACACTGCATTAAGTAGACCCTGTCAGATATTGGCTTTCTTGCTTTCCTTTACCCAACATATACCTTAATATTCTTAATATTTTATTATTTTATTATTGTTAAGCTGCATATTTTATCTTTTCTTTCTTCTACTGAAAGTTTAACTTATTAGAGGAGAACAATTTTGCCTGTTTTTCAGTGCTGGGTCTTTTTGTGCTTGATCTGTCTGTGTACTCATAGATGCTCTGAGAATAGCTGTCTGATACAAGTGGCCCACATTGAGAGCTGTGAATGTGATGAGATGCCACACTGTCCCCGAGGTGCAACCGGGCTCAGATGCCTCACAGCAGCTTAGAAACCTGCAGCACTAAATCCTCCCCTCCATAAAGTTCCCAAGTCTTCTCTGTAGGAATTATTCAACCTAGGTTCCATTGCAGAACAAAAGAAGGTTCCTCCCTCATTTGGAGTCCCAGAAAACACCTAGAGAAAATCTGTCAGGTAAAAGAGGGACTCAAGTTGTTAAAAGAAAAGAACTCACTGTGTACCTTGAAATACAGTATAATGATATTACTTATCTTGTACTTACCACTGCCAACTCTTAAAGCAATGGCAGTGAGGGCAATTTTATAAGCATTTTACTTTCTCAATATGTTCACTGTTTATGGCATTTTTTTCAGGCTGTGACATACGGCCAACATTTATCTTATTGAGCAGATCATCTGCTTTTAAATGAAATATGTGATACCAATAAGCAATTTCCTGCTGTGAGAAAAGAGAAAGATTAAAAACTGCTTATCCTTCAAAAGCACACCATAATTACTATTCAAGTTTCCTTTGACTGAAGGAATCACATGACACGAAAGAAAACAAAATCTATCTCCCCCAGGGGAGGAAATGTATAAAATAGACAAGTTTCAAGACATTTTCTCGGAATTTGGAGCACATCATTCAAATATGTGTTATTCATTCTTTCAAGGTTATTCATTACTGAGAAACCATGGTTGCCAGTAAAGATAATAGATTCCATATGAAGTAACATTCACACACTGACTGAAACAAAATGGAAAAGGCTTCAATGTGCTCAACTTTACACAATGCCTCAAACTGCAAGGTTTTTTTTTCAAAATTTTTATTTACAATTTCACATATGTGTACTTGCATATATTGACTACTCTCAACTCCCACCTCCCTACCACCCCTGGATGCCCTTTTCCCTCCCCACAGATTTCTCTCTCTCTTTCTCTCTCTCATGTTTGTGTCTATTTATGTTATTTTGCGACCCACCAAGATTAACCAGGACCATCATGTGACCATGGGTTTGGAGCTGTCCATTGAAGTCTGGTGGGCTTAGCAGAAGGCATAAAACTAAAGACAGTAATTTCTCCTTTCCCAGAATCTGTTGAAGTCAATAATTCAGAAGCATATGATTTTTTAAATTGTCACTGACAACACAAGAGAGTAGGCCAGAGTTAACAATAAAACATGACTTGGGTTGATTTAAACAAAATGCAGTTTCCTCTAAGAAGAAGAAAAATACACTAATCCTTGTAATATTAACATTTATTTAACTGATAATTAAAATAGCTTGAAAACATAGAAATAGTGAACAAAACTTCTCAATCTAGGCTCATTCCCTGTGATCATTAATTTCTACATCTGCTGAGGGAGTAAAGAAGGAACAAGATTGACACACAGGAAGACAGACTAAGATGATGATCTTCTGTCACTTTCCATGTTGTGGGAAAAAAAATATCAAATCGTAGGTTACTCTGGAGGTACACTGAAGACACTGGAGCTCACGATTTCTAAGTATCAGTGTTCTCAAAAATCATGTAGGAACTTTAAGCTATTCAGTAGATTTGGTGTTTCTTAGGTGTCTATATTCCCTACAAGTCCTCAGGAAAAGGTGAGGCTATAAGAAAGAGGATGATGCTTTATAAGCAGGCATTGACCCCTCTGTGGGAGAAAGGCTTGAGCCTAGGGTGAAAGTCTTATTGACGGCCATACAGCAGGCTGAGGCAATGGCTGAACCACTGGAGCCATAAGAAACACCTTGTGACATTTGCTCCCGTTGGGAGATCATGAGACAGATGCCTAGAGCTCCCCACTCCCTAATCACCACCCTTGGAATTCCAAATTGCAACACTTAGATATTGCAACAGTCAGGGTCACGTTTCCAGGAATCCAGGTTCTGTAATCTGAAACCCATTATGCTAATGAGGCATCCCCCCTATTCTGTGATAGGACGTTAAGTCTGTTATGCTAATAGGACACTAAGTCTGTTATGATAATAAGATATCTTACTTGCTGTACTGTGATAGGACGCTAAACCTGTTATGCTAATAAGGTATCCTACTTGCTGTGCTGTGATTGGACCACTACCCCTATATAAGCTTGTGCCTTCCTGCAATAAAGCAGATCTTTGTCACTGAACCTGGTCTCCTGTGTCTGAATTCTGCTCCACTGACAAAGTCTCCTCACCAGCCCTGGGGTCTGGGAATAGGCAGAAGTAGCGATGACAGAAGGTGGCACCAGGCAAGCAGAAGAGTGGCCTCAGTCCAGGGGGAGTGGAGGAGCAGGCTTGACACCGTGAGAACAAAGGAGCGGCTGAAGCTGGTGGTGACCGCACCCCTCCCCCAGGAAATGCCATAAATGTCCATGTGAGCCTATTTATAAGCTAAGACTACAAAGGCAAACCTACTTCCAAAAAATAACATTTTCTCAAACCAAGACAAATGCCTCCATATCATCTACTATTATACATAATTCACACCTATGCTTATTCCTGATTGTGAAATTGGAGCATGATCAAGGGATCGTTGCATTTGAACACAGACATCTTCCATAGGACATCCCAAACTTTCATTCTAAGGTTGAAACCATGATATTTGTGAGACATTGCTAAGGCACTGTCCTTATAACTTAAACATGGATAAAATTATGGACTAAGCATGGTGGCGCACGCCTGTAGTCCCAGCACTTGGGAGGCAGAGGAAGGTGGATCTCTGAGTTCAAGGCCAGCCTGGTCTACGTAGTGAGTTCCAGGCCACCTGGGGCTACAGGGAGACCCTGTCTCAAAAAGACCAAAAACACAAACAAACAAACAAACAAACAAAACAACAAAAAAAAAACCTAGTATCGATCAGAAAAGTTATGTAACCTCTTACTAGTATAAATTTCTTGTTCTAAATTTCTACCTTTTAAACCTTTCAATCATTTTAGTGTCTTTTTAAATAAAAGCTAATGAGAGACTGGGCTTAAGGAGAGTTGTTGGACTTTGAGCCAACAGAGAGGCAGTGGTGGCTTCCCCTGGGTGCCGCAGTAAAGAAGGAAATGCACAAGTGGCCAGAACCCTAGAAGCCAAATCAACAGGCCTTAGACAGATACATGACAAGCTGTTGACCTTCTCTCAGAAGACTGACCAGTCACAGCAGCACTGCATAGCAAATAACCTCCCTCATCCACTCATTTGAAATCATATTTTCATTATACACCTTATGATAAAATTATCCCATCCCTATTTGGTTTTAACTTTTGCATCTGGTCCTTTCTATTAATTCACTGATTCATAGTCAATACTGCACTCTTTATTACTGCAGACCATGCTATTACTATGTCCTCATGCCTGCTCTTCTGGGAAAACATTGGAACCATGTATTACAGTTCCAGACAACCTGGTAGGATTTTGAGTGATCTTTCTTTGAATATTTAGATTAACTTAGTGAATTATCCTTTCTTCTAAGGGTTGATTCCATAGATCATGGTGTAAACATTTAAATACAGTACTTTATTACATTAACAATTTGGGGACTACACCACATTTTTCCCAATATTCATTTAAACCATTTTTATGTTATCTTTGTCAGATTCTAGCATGTGTGCAATTCACACTGCACACAGTCAGGGGAATGATTTACTTCTGAGATTAGGCATTATTTAAATCTATTGATGTTTCATGCTTAAAAGTACCCAGATTTGCAATGTTGTTCAAGAGCTCTCAATTTTCTCTGTATGTTTCTAATTAATGTATTCTAGATAATATTCTTTTCTTTGACCAAATTATACAATTTATACTTTCTTCATCCAGAATACTGTTTTGTCCTGGATTTCATACATATTCATTGTTAAGAGAAGTATGAGTTCTTAATTCTTAACTTTCCCACACTCTCTCATAACTGAGTTTTCTCTTCCTAATTTGGAGTGTCAGCTTTGTGTCTGCTTCCTCCCTTTGTTAAATTCATCACTGCACTTGCTAACTCGCAGCTGCTGTGGTTACTGTTTTCCAAGAACCACACCTGGGGAATTTGTGATTAATTCCATTTCCTTCCCTCTTGTTCTAAAACTCATTAATATCTTTATTAAATTATTCCTGCTTCTTGCCGCTCATATCTTTTATGATCTTCCCTGGTTACTTGGCTTGGATGCTTAATTAGCTGATTTTAATTCTTTGATACTTTGCAGTGAAATCACTTAGGACAATGCATGCTACTCTGTGTGTGTGTCTCTGGTTTAAGCTTCTCTAGTCTTTCTTGTCTGTATTTGACTCATACAAAATTACTCATTCTTGTAACTAGATTTACTATGACTCATTCATATAACAGTTACCACATTTGGATTTTGTTTCTCTAATGGAGCTGGTACCACATTTTTTACATTTAATCCTGGCTTCATATTATTTTCTAAGGAGTATTTTTTACAATTATGTTTGGTTTCATTTCCTTGATCCATTCAGTTCTTATTTACTTGCTTGTTACTGTGCTTGCTCTATTTCTATGATAATCTATCATTTATTATATTGCCCATATGATTTTTCTTAAACAATTTGGAAGGATGATGTTTTTAGAATTATATCAATGAATACTTAAAGGATTTCTTAAGGTTAATTAGAATTATTACATTACATGGAGACTGTGGTTAGACATTGCTAGTGCTTACTAAGAAACAGTTATCTTTTCTGCTCTGTGTAAGAAAGACATACTTCCTGAGATCTTATAGATCTAAGGGACACAGCACCAATGGAATGTGAATAAACATGACTGATATAATGTTCCCACTCTCTCTCTCTCTCTCTCTCTCTCTCTCTCTCTCTCTCTCTCTCCTTCCCCTCCTCTACCCCCATCCACAAGGTTCTAGAAGGCAGAGGCTCAGTCCATCTGCCACAGTCAGTGTCTCTGCATCTCAATGTTTGCTACCAACTGAACACTTTATGTAAGTTAGGAATAAATCTCAATAGCTATGGGTATTTCAGAGTTAAGCTTTTAACACAGCAAGTCCTATCTATCCTGTCCCATCCAAGTAGTGAAGAGGCAATAAGCACATGCAGTACAACCTAAAATTAACACAAAAATAGTCAGCATTGGCTGAAAATAAGAAGCCTGGTTACAGCAAAGTCAGTTCAGAAGCAAAAGCATAAATCTCGGAATCAATCTTACACTATTCCCATTTGTGAAATGTAGTTAATAATCTTGGGAATTTCTTTGAGCATTATTAAACTAAAAAAAAAAAAAACAAAACTTTGCTAAGTGTTGAGGTTTAGTTGATCGCAATGAAAGTATATATAATAATTACTATTGAATTTATAGTGTTTATTACTAATTGATAACAAAAAAGCATTACAAAATTTTTTCTGCTGATTAAATCTTACTAATGTCAATGCAGTTTATCAAATGAAGTCATTAAAAATATGGGCTCAACTCTCATTATTTAATGACTCAGTCCATGTACACAGAAGAACCAACCTTTTGAAAATATTGAAAGAAACAATACAAAATACACATGAAATGTATCATGTTTTTGTGGGGCTATAATTAGAACTTGGTATTCTTTATATGGCAAAGTTTATACAGAGGAAGTTTCTTGCCAAATAAGTAAAAATATGAACAGTAAAAAAAAAAAAATCCAGGAATAGTAAAACATAGGGGCTGAAGTTTCCATGCTCTCTCTAGGATATCAAGTATTCTAGTAAAGATATTAATAAATATATTATTTTGATGATTTAATATTTATGTATGTTTTATTATTCTTTGGGATATGTGTGTGTGTCTGTGTGTGTGTGTTGTCATATATGTATTTTTTAGTGTGGGTGTGTGCACATGGGCATGGGGAAACACGTGAATATTTGTCCATGTGTGTGGTGCTCCAAGGTCAGCTTTGAGTGTCCTTTCTCCACCACTCTCCATTATTTCCTTTTTCTGAAACAGAGTCTCTCACTGAACCTCAAATTCATCAATCCGTTTAAGCTGGTTGGTCAATAATAAGCTTCGGGGATCTACCTATCTCTCCACTTTCCCCTAGTGCCGGAGTACATGAGCATGCTGACTTCCCAGACTCTTTACATAGGTTTGGGAAAGCCAAACTCAGGTCCTTGTGTTTTGGGGGCAGGCACTTGGGTGGGACTGAACCACCTCCCCAGTTATCTTATTATTTTTAATTACTGAGAATTATATTTTTCTTGATCCTATTTAAGAGGCAACTGAGTTTATGTTCATCTCTTTCTAGAAATTAGGAATATGTAGGTACATCTAGGAATATATATTGTGCCTACATACACTTGCAAACATGTATGTATGTATGCATACACACACATGTATTTTCTTTTTCTTACATAACTGGCAGAGGATTCTTTAAAATATGATTATCTATGATTGTCTTTCATTTCATCCTGGAAGCAGGACTGTATATTTCTCTGAGCTTAACAAATTATGGGACTTGGACAAATTCTGAAGGATACATATTAATTTACATATTCACCTATATCAGAATTTGGGAAATTTAAATATTGCCTATCTAAATAACAAACTCAATGCTTTAAAAGTTTCCTGAAACAAAAACTATAACTACTAAAGATAAGTTTTACAAATACATTTTGCTAAATCTTTTCATAGGCTGTATTCAATCCCAAGCACAGTAGGGGGAGAAGCTAACTAAAATATCTAAATATTATGTATATGTAACTATTTTATTTATTTATTTATATTTTCCATATCAGGAACAGAAGCACCCTCAGCAACACCAGTATATAACTGAATTTATGGATAGTAATTTGGTTGTGAAAATGTGATTTAAAAATATATGAATCTAATTTCTAAAGTCCAAATAGACACTAAAGGGGTTCTATTAGTGGTAATTAAAGGGGAAGGAGGGTAGCATAAAGGTAACAAATAGTCTATTTAGCCTAGAAAATTATATCAACCTGAATTTTTCTTTCCATTTTAAGGTATATTCTAGAATTAGGTCAAGGAAACAAGCACACACAGGATAAAAAGGATAAAAATTAATTATGACCATGGCAATAAGACAGAAATATTTTTCCAAGGATTATTTTTTTCATATGTGTATGCTTCAAAGGATATGTCCCTGAAGGCAAAGCATGGTTTATGCCGGTGATCTCTTTACTATCCAGAAGCTTGCAGGTTTGCATATCTGCAACTTACATCTGCTGTGAATGAGAGGGGTTAGGAGTTGAACTTGAACCTAGTTTTCTTACCATTCCCTCCCTGGTTGCCAGTCTCAAGCACTCTGGAAGTTGGTCACAATTCCAGGTAAGGGATTATAACAAATAAAGAAGTTAATTCCCTGAAAAGGACTTGAAAGTGATACTTAAATAAGCTTCCAAGTTTCATTTCTGAATATTAGTGATGGTGATAGATGTTCCTAGAGGATAGAGGTAGAGAATACAGGAAAATAAAGAGGAGGGGGGTATGAAAACTACCAGAAAAGCATCTTCCAGTAAAAGAGTATCCTCTTTTTACTTGTTGGTTTTGCTACAGTGTACACAAAAAAACACAAATTCCTACTGCTGATTTTAGCAGTTGTAATCACTTGTGGGAGCCTCCATGGACTATACAGATTAATGAAAAAAAGAAAAAAAAAACATTTGGGGCTCTAGAATAAAAACAGCTGAAGAGCAATTCTCATCTTTAACACTCGCTGTCTGTGGTTATGGGAAAATTACTTGAACTGTTCAAGACTCAGGACTGCTATCTATAAGATGGAGATAATACTAAGGTTGCTGTGATGATCAAAGCTAAAACTCAATAATAATAAGAGCTATATTGAAATTAATTGTACAATGTCAAAGTTTCCCTGTGGATATGAATCTTAGACAGGGTGTTGCTTCTCCTCCTCCTCCACCGCTTCCCCTTCTTCTTCTTCCTCCTCCTCTCCCTCCTCCTTCTTCCTCTTCTCTCCTTCTTATCCTTCTTTTGAGTATTGCTTTTTACTATATATATATATATATAATTGAAGTTTTTGCATTTCATACTATACATCTAATCACATTTAGACCTGTTCCTCTATCTGCACTCCCCAAACTTCCCCCACTGAATTTCATGCATTCTGTCATATATGTTAAAACCTATCAAGTCAAGACATCCCCAGATGTCTTTCATTGTGAGTTCATCCAATGGAGCCTGTTCAGCCTATCTAGCATCACTCCTTTAAAAGTGCCAATTCTCCCTCACTAAGCAGTGATCAGCTGCCCACAGTTCCTCAGCTAAGGTTGGGGTCTTCTTACCAATTTTCCCAGTTCTATGCTGGGATTTGTCTGGTTTGAGTTTGCATGAGTCTTGTGCATGCTGTCACCATTGCTATAAGTTCATATGAGCAAGTTCTAAGCTATCTAGAAAACTCAGTTTCCTTGTGATCTTTCACTGCCCTTGGCTCTTACAGTCTTCCCACCTCTTCTTTTGCAAAGGTCCTTGAGCCCTAAATGGCAAAGTTTTAGTATAGGAATCCTACCCAGGGACACATACCCTGCAGTCTCTTATTCTTTACATTTTGACCAGTTGTGGTTTTCTGTGTCTTTTGCAACAGAGACTATTACAGAATTCCACAACTGGTCAAGCACAGAGAATAAGTGTCTGTGAGAAACCCAGTCCTAAGGGACACTTCTTCAATAGAACCTCTATACCTAAGGCTCACAGAACATAGCAGAACAGGGAGTAAAGAGAGTATTATCTCAACTCTCAACTCTCACCAGGGAAGCTTCCTCATGCAACAGAGGGCAATTAGCACAGGATGTGTCCTTTTGAGGTACATACACAGAACTTGAGTTTTCCTTCCCTTTCCTCTTCTTTCCTTCCTTTCTCCTACCACCTCCCTTCTCAATTCAATTGCTCCTCCTCAGCATTGTTTTGGGAGGCCACTTGTTCCATTGCTAGGAAGCAAAGGCTTTAAATTTTGAGCTAGCCAGCATTGCTTGACTCCTTTAACAGGGTCTGCCCCTGGCTTAGTTCAGTTTCACATCTTTTGACATAAACGGGAAGAAAAACTATAGCTGCCAGGTTTTTCAGAAAAAAAAAAAAAAAAGTACCATTTATGTTACTCAGAGATTCCTCCCTGGAACAAATTGAGCTTCCAAGCAATAAAACTGCCAAGTGCAAGACTTTAAAAAAAATTCTTCTCGAAGCTGTACTGGGAATGAAACTATTAGAAGAAAGTGACAGGCCAACACAACCATTCCCTTCAATATAAAAAGTAAGATGCAGTTCTAAAGCAGATTTCAATGTCAGTGCATCAAGGGCCATATTGAACTATGTCTCTTTGGTGCTTATGTGCATATGCAAGCTCTTAGCCACGAAATCATATTTTGCAAACTAGAGTGCTGGAAACGAGCTAAAGCGGCTCATGGAGGTTTTCTCAGGCACCCAGGTGACCCTGTGGTGAGCACTAAACAAGTTAGCTACTCAGTTACTGACTACTTGAATTTAAGGTTTTCTTTCTTTTCAAGAACAGGAATCTTCCCATTTCTTTTAGTCCCATGAGACCTAAATCAAGAAGTAAAAGGAACTGAGGCTATGATGTGTGAGAAGACTCAGATTCTTTTTGAATATTTATTATTTATTATTTTATGTGTATGAATGTATTGTCTGCATGCATGTAAGTGCACTGATGTTGTACAGTGCCCATGGAGGTCAGAAGAGGACATCAGATCCCCTGGAACTGGATTCAAGGACGGTTGTCAGCCACCATGTGGGTCTTGGGAATCGAACCAGGGTCCTCTACAAGAGCAGCCAGTGCTCTTAACTGCTGAGCCATCTCTCCAGCCCCTGACTCAGATTCTTTAACAAAATCAC
>NW_008338999.1:5514120-5516612 GCF_000622305.1 Nannospalax galili
TCTGCATGCATGTAAGTGCACTGATGTTGTACAGCGCCCATGGAGGTCAGAAGAGGACATCGGATCCCCTGGAACTGGATTCAAGGACAGTTGTCAGCCACCATGTGGGTCTTGGGAATCGAACCAGGGTCCTCTACAAGAGCAGCCAGTGCTCTTAACTGCTGAGCCATCTCTCCAGCCCCTGACTCAGATTCCTTAACAAAATCACCAGGACTGTGTCTCCACACTGGTCCTCTTAGTAGTTACCCCTCCTGCCTGCCTAGCCTACTGCCAATTCCAATACTTTCCCACCAGTGATTTTTTCCCCACAGACTTGACACTCTATTTGAAGCACCCTCTCCACTTACTAATGCAACTTTTCATTTATCCATTACATGAATAAGTATTGGTTTCTCTATGTGGGGCTAGGTATAAGAGATATATTAATTGATAAGTATTTTCCTTCATGTAGTTGATATTTTATGGTAGGAGCTAAACAAAAAACAAGCCAAAAATAGGAAAACAATAATGATAGTCAGTTATATGAAGAATACATGCAATCTTCAGTTCTCCACTGAAGTCTTGATACCCCATTTCCTCATCATGATGCGAAGACAGTCTCTTAGAGCCTCGGGGAACACATTTTTTTGTTGTTGTTGCTGCTCTGTTTCTCTTCACTTTTCTTTCCCCAGCCTCTATTATGGTACCTGACAGACAACATCCATCCAATGATACATTTGTTTAATAGCTTAATAAATTATAGGCTAGAGATCTGGGATAAATCAAAATGGTTAACTAGTGGCTTATTTATTTATTTATTTATTTATTTATTTATTTATTGAGACAGGGTCTCCCTGTAGTCCCAGCTGACATGAAACTTGCCATATAGATCAGGCTACCCTCAATCTGATAGAGCTCTGCCTGCCTCTGCCTCCCAAGTACTGGGATTAAAGGTGTACAACACCACACCTGGCCTGTGGCTTCATTTTTATGAAGTCTGAATGTGATTTAACAATGGTGAA
The DNA here is from genome assembly GCF_000622305.1 of Nannospalax galili. Lineage (NCBI taxonomy): Eukaryota > Metazoa > Chordata > Mammalia > Rodentia > Spalacidae > Nannospalax > Nannospalax galili. The sequence continues at coordinate 5,515,122 of NW_008338999.1, forward strand.
TACCTAGTATAGTATTTCTTTAACAGCATTTTTATGAGTAATATTTAAGTGGGCTTGAATAATGAAAGGAAGTTCATTGTGGAACAAGGGACATTGCGGAAGATGATCGAGGTAGAGAAAATATGTGTCAAAAAGAACAGTGAAAATTGAGAAATTATACTTCATTTGCAACTACTAGCAAACAAGATGTAAGGGCCTAGTTTTTAAGTAAACTATTTGAATTTTGATTACATCACTAAATTTGCTAATTACAAAATAAACAGTGACAAGCATGACTAGTTTGGTCTTCAAAGCAGTTCATTATGAGTAGTTCATTGCTAATTTCCTCAAAATAACAATAGTATAATTATCTCTTTTTTAGAAATAGGGAAATCAGTCTTTAAGAAATAACTTGCCCAGGTACCATTCCAGCCTCTCTTGGGACCCAGCTGTGCTGGGCCACAAAATATGCTTGGAATGTACAAAACTGCCAGCCAGTTACGCTTTTGGATTTTGTTAGAAATGCCCCAAATTATAATCAGAGTCGTATTTAAATAAATCTCTTTAGCTGAGATAAATGTCTTTCCAGTTGGAAGTACGTTTGCCTGTAGTATAGGGCCTATGATCTATGCTGAGCTGGAGCACTGTGCTGTATTTATCCCATCGTTTCTCCTGAACAGCTCTTACTATCTCTTAGTGAAGTTGTACGTTTTGGTAGAAATTCGTAAAAAAGATAAAACTGAAGCATAAGCTTAGGACTAGAACGAAAGAGGCAGATTCTGTGAGAAGAGTTCTCGGAGGTGCAGAGGTGCGAGAGGTAGCAGTGAGGTCGTGCTTCATTCCGGCTCCTGGGTGGGTTTCTCTGTTTGTTTGCTTGTTTCCTTGTTTTCCTGATAGGCCAGCTTCCTCATCATCTGGCCAGTACCTCAAGGATAGCTGAGATGGGAAGAACGGGGATAGCTAACAGAAGTGTACTATACAAAAACACACGGTCTCAGCACTCAAAACGGGACCACAGGGAGACCAAGGATGATGAAGAGCAAGCAACCCCACTGAGGGGAATTCCTACTCCTTCCTAGTCAGAGAGACAAAGTAAGAGGCAGTGTGAATAGATACAGCAAAATTCAACTTGATTTTAGCTTTCTTCTGTGAAATATTTCTGAAAGCTCCGAAGAAGGAAACATTTCAAGGTTCTCGGAAGCCTGGTGGAAACCCAAGTCGTGCCTGCTCTGACACCTTTCAAATCTCACCTCAAACTTGGCGCCACCTGCGGTCCCACCTGTTTGCACTGCAGCACCGAGGAAGTCATTGGAAAGGGCGAGGAAACCACCAATGAACTCGGACATAGCTGGGCTCCAGCCTCAGCTCTAGGCCCTTGAGTAATTTAATTACCTTGGTCAATGATGTTTCCTTTTTCCGATGATTAGGAGATAATGGGCATAAAACATGACCTAAGTAACAGTATAGAAACTCAGTCAACATCTTTGTTGGAAGTAAATTCAATTAGAAGTT
>NW_008338999.1:5517582-5520284 GCF_000622305.1 Nannospalax galili
AATATTAATGGATTTTCTTCATATTGAGCCTTTGTCCCATGTACATCATGATCTTTAGATAAATAAAACTGCTACCCTGGATTATTAAGCTTTTCCACAAGAGGGCTCTTGAAAGGCAAAATCACTGCCCATGATTAATGATTTGCCTACATCTATTGCTGAAAACCAGAAAAACAAGAGTTTGAAATATTTCTCAAAGAATTAACTAGATTTAAAGAAAAATAAATATTTTCAGTAATTATGGTAACTAATAGTAATAACAAACAGCAAAATTTACAGCTGAATGTTTTGTAGCAAGCACGCTGTTAAGTGCAGGTACACAGCTGTAGTCACTATTACTTGTCTCTAGAAAGGCAACTGTGATAGAATGCCTGTAACAACGGAACTCGATTGCCTGGGTTCGAATCCCAAGGCTTCCATTTTTATTATTTCTGTGATGCTGGGCCACATACATGTTATTAGTTTTATTTGTTCTTACTTTCTCTTCTGTGAAGTGAGGTTATTGTAATTAAGTATTAAGAGAATTAAGACGCGGGGCTGGAGATAGTGCTCAGTGGTTAAGAGAACTGACTGCTCTTACAGAGGACCCGGGTTTGATTCCCAGCACCCACATAGCAACCATGAACCATCCTTAACTCCAGTTCCAGGGGAATCCAAAGTTTCTGACTGCCACGGAATTGCACAACATGGGTGCACTCACATACATGTAGGCAATACACTCATACACATAAAATAAAAATAATAAATAAAATATTTTTAAAAAAATAAAGACACATAAGCATTCAGAAGAATGTCTGGCATATATAACAAGGGCTTAGTAAATTTTAGCTGCTAGAAGTACCACTGAGGCACAGAGAGATTAAAGGACCTGCCGCAAATCACATGGCTACTGACTGAGAAGAGACAAGATCTAGCTGGAGCAGTGTGGTGAGCACATAGCAAGCAATATCCCTCTAATGTAACAGAAAATTGACAGTGCAGGCTCATTCTTCTCTCTTTGGCAGAAGTAGGGAACGCACCCCAGGCTTACCCATATTGCTAGCTCTGTCTATGCCTGTGAGTTACCCAAACTTCTCACTATTTACTTCTGTATTGAATTCTTTCTTAAGCCTACTTGAGAGCACCCCTTTGGCACCCTCCCATAGCCCCCTCATTGGAGTTCATACATTCTGTCATTTGTAGCTCTTGATCACCTCCAAGATAAGAGTGCTACTACCGTACCAATATTGTTTGGTGTGCTGGTCATTGATGTGTTTTTTAGGCTTGAAGCTGGGGTTGGGTCATCAGCCTTAGTAGCTTGGGTATTGCTCTCCAAAGCTGTGAGAGCTAGCCTTCAGAGGAGGTGGCTTCCAGTTCAGTTCTAGCTCTGGTCCTCCAAATCCTGTGTCCAAAGTATGTCCTGTCTTCAGCAACAGGATCTTACTATCACATTCTGGGAGGCAATCAAGGACTGTGGCAATAGCCTGTGTAATTTTGGGACTACCCTGGCCAACAACTCAAAGGAAGGCTTCTCACTGTTTCTTATTATATAGTCTTCAGCTATACTCATGGACTCATGTAGAGATGTTGTATGTGTAATTTTTCAGTAGGCTTTTGGACTAATACAATTCCCTCTGGCCTTTTATACCAGCTAGTCACTATTTATCTCTCTTCTTTCTCTCCCTGTGTTACCCTTCCTCCCCACCCTCCCCATTTAAAGTGTCCCCATTTTCCCCATTTCTCTCTTGGTAATTTCTGTCTGCTATGGTCCCACCTCTCTTAAGCTCCCTTTCCCCTTTATTCCCACAGTTCATTGTATAGCCCTCCTTCTCCCCCTCTCATTTAACTATCTCCTTTTACACATCCCTCCCTTAGTACCACCTGTCTCCTACTATTCTTCTCTCTCAGGCTCCTTCTGTCCCTTTACCCTCCTGGTTCCCTTCCATTTTCCTGTTTCCTACAGTTACATCAGGATATGCACTCACTTATAAGGATTTGGTGCTAGGATCCACAAATGAGGGAGAACAGATATGTTTTTAAGTAAAAGTAGATAGAAACTCTCAAATTGCTATATTTTAACTTACCTTTTAGACTAAAACTTTAAAAACACAATCATGGGCTAATATTTAATTCAATTGTAATAAATAAGCAAGCCAGATGCAGCTTTTCAAGATGGAAAGTGCACAGGGAAGAAGAGTAGTGCTGTCACAACTGTGGAAGCCCTCCCATAGTACTGAGGGAGGCAGGCATGAATTCGGTAACCGCCCAGATGACTGAAAATCACAAGCTAGAAAAGCACTTAGGAATTGGAATGCCCCACAGTGAACAGGCACCACCCTTCACTCAGGAAAAGCTTCCTTCAAGAGACATCTGAACTGAAAGTCAAATGATGAGCTATGCAGGTGGAAAGGAAAGAACATTGTTCCAAGTAGAGGAGGCCACCTGTTCTGCTGAGGAAGTCAAAAAGGCAATGGAAAAGGGAGAGGAGGGGTAGTGCCCAAGAGGTGGTTAAAGTTGGAAAGCAGGGAACTCATTAAATCAGAAAACACTGCCTGAGAACCTACCATATCCTCACCACTGTCAGAATACACAGGAGTAAGAGGAATAAATCACATTACTTTCAGGAAACAACTTGCTTTGGTCAAAGACATACATACAGGTGCATTTAGGCCTGTGCACACCTCTCTCTCTCTCTCTCTCTCTCTCTCTCTCTCTCTCTCTCT
>NW_008338999.1:5520353-5649208 GCF_000622305.1 Nannospalax galili
CTCTCTCTCTCTCTCTCTCTCTCTCACACACACACACACACACACACACACACACACACACCTACTTACAGTATAATGAAATCTGGATTAAGTACAAAATGTTGAATGAACATGATAAAAGGAGTGACTGCTTCTGATTAGGAGTACAAGAAAGAGGAATTGGCAAAGATTATATTGAGTGACTAACATTTGAGCTAAATCTTAAAGGTATTTCAGGTAATGTCATGAAGAAAACCCAAGGTATACATGGTGATCCATAAGTCTATTAGATAATAATTCCATTGGATCATCCAGCTTTTGCTTTAATTTTCAAAGGAAATTTCATTCTGTGTAGAAAGAATTAAACTAAAAATAAATGTACAACAAAAAAGACAAACAGGAAAAAATAATTTCAAATTTTCTGTTAACATATGTATTCATCAAAAATGCCTTGGCAAAGTAAGTATCCATGACAAAATTAGAAAACATTGGGAAATAAATGATAATATAATTGTCTTACCAAAATACATTGCCTGCATAAAGTCATATCTAGATGAAAACTTACAGAATGGGCCAAAAATGGCTCAACAGGTTAAAATCAGCTGCCACAGTACCTGGTGATGTCAGTTAAATCTCTGGAACACACAGTGGAAGGAGAGAACCGACTCCCTTCCCTCAATTGTCCTCTGACCTCCACATGAAGTGAACCTTTGGCATGCATTGCCCCCCAATGCAAAATAAATATAAAATGTAATAATGCTTCAACATGCAAGTCTGTGTGCACATATTAGGAAAGGGGATTTAAAGAAACGATAAGAACTTCAATTGGCACACATGCCGAATAAATAGAAAATAAACATACTAAAGCAAAGAGACCAAAGTAAGTTCCTCCAAGGCATAGCAAAATTTGTACATTCCTAAATTAGGGGGAAAAATAAGAAGGAAAATCTCCTGGAAATCAAAAGGAAGCATTTCTAAAAGATATAAAGGTATTAAAACAATACATTTGTCAGTAATTCCAAAAGTTCAATGAAATAAATAAATCTCATGAAAACATCACTTTACAAACTTAAACAGGAATCACTGGGAAATCAGAACTGCTCTATAGCTCAAACTGAAGAGACACTTTGGAGAGAGTTACTCTTCCCCGTGAGGGAGAAAATGTTTACCAGTATCATTCATTATTGCCCTCTACTACCGCTAGGTGGCAGACGTTTCCCAACAATGGCCGGTGGCAGCCTCCTGGACACCATCTTCTGCTCTGCAGTGATCACCAGCAGAATGTTCAGTCTAAAGCATTTTCATTTTCGTCATTTGAGTACCCGCATTGTTTTCACGAAACAAAAGATACCAACAGGAATGAAACTGCATTCAAAAGATTTAAACACAGGTTTTTATTAGCAGACTTTGAAATCCCACTCTAACAATAGAACCTTCCGGGCTCAGAACAAGGCCAGCGAAGTGGAGCAGGTCTATCACAGACTCCTATCTCCATGACAACCTTTTCAGTTCCATGCACAATTAAAGCTACAGCATCATTTTTTGAGAGAAAAAAAAGTATGAGTCCTGAATGGAATTCATTTTTAAGAAGTTTTAAATTGCTTCTAATTCGTGAGGCTGAGTTATTGGAGGATGGAAGAAGACAAATTTGAGATGCTTCATATAAATGAAATATGAGTAAATGAAAATATGTATTTTGTGTGGCTTCATATGCTGAAATTGCCACCACCCTCTTAAACTTTCTTTGATAACACCTACATTGCGCCTGGCATTCTCAAATTTTCTGGCTTAATTCCCCCTTAAGGCTATATTGTGGATGAAAAGAAACAAGTCCTGCTCATTCATTAACAATTAGATTTTGAGCAGATGGTCTGGAACGTGTTCTGATGTCCTCAGGGACCTGGAATAAACTCGGCTTCAGCCCCTGGTCTTCTTCTTCCTCTTTTGAAAACATTCCTGGGGTCTTTCAGTTTTGAAAGGTTATAGGCTCAAGTTCCCTCTCCTCTGAAGGGGACTGTTCAGAATGTTTAAGGAGTTCACAAATATTCAATGTGCTAAAAATTAAAAGAGAATTTTGTAAAAAAGAGATCAGCATTTGAAGAGCAAATGGTTTATGAAGGGTTTGTGATGTTATGACAAACACCAGTATACATGAAGGCCTGTTTGAAACAGTGAGCTGTTGCTTCTTTTAAATACATGTCTAGGGCTAGGGAATAGTTCAGTGGGCAAAGTGCTTGCCTTATAAGCATGAGAATCTGAGTTGCATCCTCCAGAACTCATGAAAAAAGCTGGTGATCGTAATGTGCCTGCTTATAATCCCAGCACTGGGAAGTCCAGCGTCAAAGGGATCCCTGGGGTTCATTGGACAGCCAGGTTAGCCTACTTGGAAGCCATGCAAATAAAATGCCCTATCTTGAAATAGCCCAAGTTGCACAAGACCTGAGGAATGACAACTGAGACTGTCTCCTGACCTGCACACATACACACATACATGCACACACACACATAGACATATACAAACACACACATACATGCACACACACATACATACACATACACAAACACACATATACATGCACACACATACATACACATACACAAACACACACATACATGCACACACATACATGCACACACACATACATACGCATACACAAACACACACATACATGCACACACATACATGCACACACACAAACACAGACACATGCAGGGACACACACAAAATATTCCTATAGCCTGAACAACAGGACTTGTTTCCACGCTATTTTATAGAAACAAAAATATCAGAAAAGTAATTGAATTGTAGACATTTCTGACTCCTAAGGATGGAATCAAGGTGGTAATGTATCACTAAAGGGTTGTAGCAGAATGTCTTTCATGAAAGTCATAACCACAGGCTTTTGTTCTTTTCTCTGCAGGGTAGTAGTATGTGCTAGTATGACCTTTCCTGAAATCGAAGGGATGGAACAGGAAGTTAACTTCATCCACTGGCCTTATCATATCCCATTTCTAGAGATATGGAATGTAGGCACTGTGGCCCCCTCGTGGCCAGCACACATAACAAGAGAAACAAAACACCAGTCTGCAGTTCAGCTCCATTTGCAGACGGGTGCTGTCAACGCTTGAAGAAGGTACTCTATGTTATTATCCCCCTTTACACAAGCAAATTGAGACAGAGATGCTAAATGTCCTTTCCAGCTCTAAATATGGGATACATCATATATGCTTCTTTTTAAAACTTTAATTTGAATTGACAAAATAAAAATGTACACACTTATATGTAATATGATGGTTTGAAATACATATATGTTTGGAATGGCTGAATTGAGCTAATTAATTGGTGCCTTAGTTCACTAACTTTGTGGTAAGAACACTTAAAATATATTCCCTCAGCACCTTTCAATAATATGCTGTTATTAACCACAGTCACTGTAGTTTACAGCATCTCACATTCTCTTGGTTCTTCTTAGCCTGCTGACATTTTATGATCCTTGTTTCTCTTTTCCTGCCAGGGTTGGTCTTTCAGTGCAGATTGGGTACTTCTCCTGGATAGAAAATAGGGCTTTTATATTTTGAATTTTTATTTTGTTAGCATCAAAGAAGAATCAAGTCCTTTTTCTTAATCCAGTTGGTAAATTCTGAAGGAAGATTCTAGTTGTACAGGCACAGGCAGGTTTCTAAGACAAGAGACAATTACCTGCTGTTCATAGGCTGAGGCAGGTGAGAACTTAGCAATACTCCCTGCCTCACATTGATAGAAGGAGAGAACTACTTAGGGAAGGCAGCCTCCTAAAGAGTTTAGAGGCATCATGTGTGTATGTATGAGTGTACAACACATGTATAATTCATCTTCTAACCAGAAGTCTACAAGTCATCATTAAAGTGCACCCAAATTAATCACATTTAACATATATGTGGTGGTTGCAACTCAAATATATTTATCTTACTTTGTCTCATTTCTATCTTTAAATTATTGAAACACACAAGAAAAATTAGTAATCAAGCACTTCTTAGGAACTTCATGCCTACAATGAGCTAGATCAAATATTCCAACTCCAAGTCTAAAATTCGACTTGCACCCATTTTGCACCCACTTAACAAAGAAAATACACATTTTAACTTCTGCTCAACTAAAACATAATAACCTCTTCCCCAATGAGTACATAGCTCATCCATATTACCACAGTTTGTGGGTGATGAAAATCTGTGTGGCACGAATGTGCTTCTTGATGGCTGCATTTGAGCCTTGAAAGAATAGTGTTTTGATGTCTATTAGCTAAAGCATACATCACTGTTTTATCATCTTTCAAAATAAAGCCCTTAAACTCCATGCCTGAAACTTCCATCAGCAAATCATGTTTATTAATAGTCAGTAAAAATGTGTTATGAGTTCTCAAAGGTCACTCTCAAAATGTGCACCTCAGACCAGGAGTATATTTTTTGTTCAAGAGACAGTCACTCTTTCATTATACACCCAAATCCACCACATGTTATGTTTAGGTACAGAATCTGTCTCAAATTAGTGTTTAATTGTTATAGAAGAAGTAATAGTCAAAGTACGTATTTAACATATGGATGAATAGACAGTTGGTTCAACGCTACTTGTCAGACAGGCTGTCCTTCTCCCTAGAGACTATTTTGATGCTTTAGATTTGGATCGAGTGACCAAATTTGTATAAGTCTATCCCTGGATTCCCCATCTCGTTTTATGGATCCCTTTCCTCATCCTTGTTTGCAAACTAGCATTATTGCAGTGCTCCCCAATTTTTGTTCCATCAAGATTGTATTGTTTGTGTTATGTCATTTGCAGTTTTCTGTAAGTTCCAAATTCAGCCTATCAGATTTCTCAAAGCCTACTTCAATTTTTGTTCAGATTATATTAGCATGCATATTGATTATGGACATACACATCTCTCCATTTGCTTATGCCTTCTATAATTTCGCTGAGCCATGTTTTGAAGATTTTAGTGCATGGGTCTTTCTTGCATTACCCTTTAAAGATGGAGAGCATGCAGGTAAATTAAACTGGACTGAATAAGAGCCTCAGGTCAGAGAGGAAGCCAGAGGTCTCCTTGTACTGTAGGTTTTGCCTGCACATTGTTACCTTCTAAGCATGCACACGAGGAACAATTCTGGGGCCATCAGATGCAGTGCCCTTTCCACAAATACTTACTGTGTCCACAAAGTTCCTGACATAAAATTCAGATGTGCATATGTAATTCAAATAAATAAATAACTCACCTAACTATACTATTTAAGAGAAATAGAAGAACAGTAACTTCCAACAAAATACTATATTTTCAATAGGCACATATTACTGGACATGAGGGAATACTCAAATGCTCACATCCATGTGAGATCCCATGAATGTGGCAGCTATGAACAGAGACTGATGGACATTTGTTAAAACAGTAAAGGATCCTTCATAAAGGTTCAAACAAAATAAAAGATGGTCTTCTCTTGGAAAAAAGAAGAAGAAATGAGTGAGCTCTAGGGGAACTAGTATCACTGAGGATTTCATTAGCATCTTTCTTTACAAGCTACAGGTATATTAACAATATAATGGTCTAACTGAAAATAATTATAGGACTAGTACAATAAATCCTTCGGGTCAGTTGATTGTGGGTAATAAACATGTATAAAAGATACCTTTACAATAACACCTTAATCAAGGTTTGGTGAAATCAGTGGTTGCTATAGCCTGGAGAAGATGACATGGAAATTATATCAAGAAATATGAATACACAAAAAGGCAAAAGAGACAGGGAGTGGGTTCTCCCCTAGGACTGCTGGGCTCATGGACATTTGTTACATCAGCCACAAGAAGCTAGCAGGTAGCATGGAGTTATGGATTTGGAAAACACAGGCTTAAAGAAAGAAGGAAAAGTATTTAAAATGGTAACCTGTGCCATCAAGTACTAAATTACTGTCAAGAAAGGGCCAATAAATAAGATTAAAGGAAGGACAAGGGGAGAAGTTGGTCAGTTGGTCAGTGAGGTTGTAGTCAGATAGGAGAGAGTTCTGGTGTTCTACTGCATAGTCAATGAAATGTGCTAGTTAGTTCTGTCATCTTGACACAAACCTAGACATACCTGGAAAGAGGGAGCCTACAGAGTTTCCTGCATCAGAATGATCTGTGGCCAAGACTGCGTGAGAGGCATTTTCTAAATTGCTAATGGATGAGGAAGGGCCCAGTGCACTGTGCATGGTGCCATTCCTAAGCATCTGGTCCTGGGCTATGTAAGAAAGGCATCTGAGCAAGCCAGAGAAAGCATGCCAATAAACAGCGCTTTCCATGGTTTCTGTTTCGAGCGCCTGCCTTGAGTTTCTGCTTTGGTTTTCCTCAATTATAAGCTGAAATAAACCCATTCTTCCCCAGGTTGACTGTGGTCAGGGTGCTGTATCACAGCAACAGATAAGCAAACTAAGGCACTAAAGTTAAGAATGAAACGTTCTATATTTCAAAATAGTCAGGAGAGCATTTTGAATGCTCCCACCACAAAGAAACAATAAATGTTTAAGGTGATGAATGTACTAATTGCCCAATTTGATCATTACACAAAGCACATGTGTAATAGGATATCCCATTGTTCTTCCGAAGTATGAACAATGATTATGTGTCAATCAAAAAGAAAATAAAAGGCAATTTTTATCAGACTTACCCACAAAGATGGCAATAGGACTCTTGGTGTCAATAGTTTTATTTTAAAATCAGATGTAATTAACTGAAAGATTTTACAAATGAAAGTTCTAGGTCTTTTATTTATTTTTATTTTTTTATTTGTGTGTGTGTGTGTGTGTGTGTGTGTGTGTGTGTGTGTGTGTGTGTCAAAGTACCTTATCCTGGAAAGGAGGGAAGAAATAGTGTTGTGGTCAAATAAAGTGATAGGGCTTATTTGAGGCACTTGTTTGCTTCTTTAAGGTAGAAAAATCTTTAAATCCTCTTAAACCATTGAAATATCAAAGACGAAAAAATGTAGCAGGCAAGTAACATATTAAAATATGACAGAGTTGGCCTGATGGGGCACATCTCCGATACCAGCACTGAGGAAACTGAGGAGGAGAACACTGTCCACCAATGGGTAGACAACAGTGAATGGTGAATCTGAAGCCAGCCTGGACCAACTTAGAATAGTCTGGACCAGCTGGGTCAACTTAGGCTGGAACTTGTCCAAAATACAAATGTGAGAGAGAGAGAGAGAGAGAGAGAGAGAGAGAGAGAGAGAAACTATAAGCAACCAGGTGTAAGATCTAAAACTCTGAGCATAGGAAACAGCAACACCTTTTCCACTGAAAACAGCATGTCAAGGAAGAGGAAGCTGGCACATTGGGAATGGACTGGGAGAATCTGAAGAAAATACTGTGTGATGTTTCTATTTTCCCAGTTTTCTCTGCAAAATTGAAGATGCTTACTAAAGGAATGGTAAAACCTGTAATTAAAAAAGTGTTAAATTAATAAAAGCTTTCTTTTTATATTATTATTTTTATTTTATGTGTAAGAGTGTATTGCCTGCATACATGTAAGTGCACCTGTGTCCTGCAATGCTCAAGGAGGTCAGAAGAGGGTGTCAGATCCCACGGAACTAGAGTTTTGGACAGTTGTTGACTGCCATGTGGGTGCTGGGAATCAAATCCAGGTCCTCTGCAAGAGCAGTCAGTGCTCGAAACCACTGAGCCAACTCTCCAGCCCCATAAAAAGATTTCTTAAAACAGACGTTTTAGGCAATGAGAAAGAAAACCAGTTTAGAAAAGCATAATACAAATGTCTGCATATATGCAAATGCACATTTTGGATGGAAACTATTCATCTGCACATTGTGAGCTTCTGATAATAAGTTCAGCATTTGGGAGATTGATCCAGTACTCACATTTGATCAATCTGGGCAATGGAAGAACAAGTTAATGGAGATAAAGAAAGTGTCAAGAGGACTGTGTGATAACGGATGGGCACCTAGATTCCAGGCTCAGTAGGTTTTGTTTTGTTTAGTATTGTTTTCCGTCTTTGTACCGAACGTCCATGGACAAGGAAGAAAAGCAATCATCAAAAGAAATCCAAAGACCCAAAGAAGCAAAAGTCATGAAGAAAAAAGACTAGACTGAGGACAGAGTTACAAATCGGAGGAAAAGAATAAATGTAACAGGATTGGAATGAGGACGCCTCTGCCATGTGCTTCAATAAATTTAAATGTTAAATATGGTTGTCTATGTTTACTGGGGTGAGGTGACAGCTCATTGTGTTTTAATTTGCATCTCTCTTATGATTAATGATATTGAGCATTTTGTAATATACCTGTCGCCATATGTATATCTTCCTATGAGAAATGACTGTTTAGGTCTACTGCCTTCCTTCAAATTAAGTTTGTTTCATTTTGTAGCTATTGAATTTGTAGTGATCTTTATATATTCTAGATATTAACTCCTTGTTAGAAGGATGGTTTGAAAAATGCTAAAATAACATGTACTGGGAAGAATGTGAGAAAAAATGTTTGCATAGTGTAGGCGAGGAGGTAAATTGCTAAAGCCATTATAGATCATCTTCAAAAGATTAAAATGTAGGGGCTGGAGAGACAGCTCAGCAGTTAAAAGTGTGTACAGCTCTCACAGAGGACGAGAGTTCATTTCTCAGTACCCACATGTGACTCACACTGCCTGTAACTCCAACTTCAGGGGATCTGACACCCTTTTCTACCCTCTTCAGCACTGCACTCACATGTATGTACAGGTCAACACACAAACACACATATGCACATAATTAAAAATATACAAATGTCATTTTCAGCCCCATTAAAAGAAAGAAAGAGAGAAAGAGAGAGAGGAAGGAAGGAAGGAAGAGAGAAAGAGAGAAAGAAAGAGAGAAAGAAAGAAAGAAAGAAAGAAAGAAAGAAAGAAAGAAAGAAAGAAAGAAAGAAAGAGAAAGAAAGAAAGAGTATACAAAGTTGTCAGAAAAAAGTGATGGGGCGATATGGGAGGGGTTGAGGGGAGGGAGTGGGTGTGGATTTGATTAAAACACCTTATATGCATGAATGAAATTCTCAATAAAGTTTTTTAAAAGGAAAAAAAGAAATGGATAGAGAAGTACAATCTAGAGTGTACCCAAAAGGAAGAGATGACTATCTTATTTTAATAACAGCTTTATTACAATATCATAATAGAGTTTATATATCATACAGCCTAACCTTTTTGAAAGTATACAGTTCTGGTACTAACATTGGCAGCACATATACAGAGTGTATAGTTCAGGGCTGGGGATGGATGGATGGATGGATGGATGGATGGATGGATGGATGGACAGACTAATGAAGGGTATAGTTCAGGATTTGTAATATGAAATCTTTTACTGAAGTATATCATTGTATCAAGTCATGGATTTCATAAAGACAGTTTCATACAAGTTAATCATATACTTTGAGCCTATTCACTTGCAGGCAATAGTTTTTAATTACCAGCCTGTCAGAATATATGCTTTGATTTGATCTTGGTAAGACTAGATTTCATGCACAGAACTCCTGACCTTAATGATTACCACTATTTCTTTACACAAGTGGAAAGCCAAGTACTTATGTATATTCTATGTGTGTTTAGTAAACTATTTTTGTTCTAACTTAAAAAAATTTTTTTAAGATTAAAAAGTAGGACTACCACACTACTGGGGAAATATATATATATATATATATATATATATATGAATGAAAGCAGTCTCTTGGAGAGACACCTGCACTCCTGTTGTCTTTGTATCACCATTCATAATAACCAAGAAGTAGAACAAACCTGTCAATGGATGAATGGGTTTTTTAAATTTTCAATTTCATGTACATGTGTGCATGTGAATTCAGGTGCCTACAGAGGCCAGAGAGGACATTGCATCCACTGAAGCTGGGGGTACAGGCAGTTGTGAACTGCTTGGAGAGACACCTGCACTCCTGTTGTCTTTGTATCACCATTCATAATAACCAAGAAGTAGAACAAACCTGTCAATGGATGAATGGGTTTTTTAAATTTTCAATTTCATGTACATGTGTGCATGTGAATTCAGGTGCCTACAGAGGCCAGAGAGGACATTGCATCCACTGAAGCTGGGGGTACAGGCAGTTGTGAACTGCCCAATGTGGGTACTAGGAACCAAACTTGGGCCCTCAGCAGGGGCAGGAACAAATCTTAACATCTGAGATATCTCTCCAAGCATTGTTTGTGTTGTCATTTGTTGTTGTTTTGAGACAGGGTCTCCTTGTTCTCCTTGTAGCTCCAGCTGGCCAAGAATTTGACCAGGCTGTCCTGGATCTCACAGAGATCTGTCTGCATCTGCCTCTGGAGTGCTGGGATTAAAGGTGTGCACCACCATGCCTAGTTCTGAATGCATTTCATTAAGAATGTGGTATATGTATGCAGTATTGTCTAGTCATAAACAAAATTAAGTTCATCATTTTCTACAATACGAATGAAACCAGAGATCATCGTGTTAAGTGAAATAAGCCAGGAACAGTTAAATAAGCCCTGCACGACCTCACTAATGCGTAAATACTGATAAAGTTGATTTCATAGTTGATAGCAGAATGGTAGTTACTAAAGCCTTGGGGAGCATTGGGAGAAGAGAGAGAAAGGAAAACACTGATCTAAGTTACAGTTATAGAAGAATTTCTCATATGCTGTTGAAAAGTGTGACCATGGGTAACAATAATGCACTGTAAATTTCGAAAGGCGGAAAGACTGCATATTCTCACTATAAAGAAATGATAAATGTTTGAGGAAATATGGAATTTACCCTGATTTCCAAGTACATTTTCTATGTTTTTATGTTTCAATTAAAATATCAATTTCAGGGGTTAGAAAGATGGCTCTGTGGTTAAGAGCAATGGCTGCTCTTGTAGAGGACCTGGGTTCAATTCCCAGAGTCCACATGGTGGCTAACAACTGTAAACTCCAGGGGAATCTTATGCCCTCCTCTAACCTCCATAGGCCTTGCATCACATGGATGTACTTACACGCATGCAGGCAATACACTCATACAAGCAAAAGAAAAAAGAAAATATTTTTAAAATATAAACTTAATTAAAAATATGACTACCCAGGAAGGCTTATGAGATAGTTTTAAAGAGCTGAGTAATGACTAGAGATCCAACATTCAAAAGTACACCTAAAAACAGGTGTTGTGGGTTTCCTTTCTAAGTCCCCCAAACAAAACCTATAACTCCCAGTTAAGCTGGAGCTTAGATGATCACAGCAAAAGTTTCAGAACAAAAGTACTTCCAAGTATTGCATGTAGTACAGTTAAATTTTAAAGTTCTTATTATGCATCAGAAATCCAAGTTGTCTTGTTTTTTGATTCTCTGAATTTGCTGTTATCACCACTCAGGTACGTCGTAGTCAGTTCCCCCCAAAATAATGTTACACAAACATTAGAGAGACTAATGTGCTATGTATATACTTTTAAATGTTGTATTTATAACATCTGTACCATGAAATATTTTGAAGGATTATTTGGATAATATTTGGGTGAGAAAGAGAGACATGCAGAGAGAGACTATATATTTCATTCTAAATTTACCTTCATTTATTTTCTTTCTAAAAAGCTCCAACTTGTGTCTGATACTATATTCCAGTAATAAATCTGATGCTTATTAAGGTTTATATCAGTGGATTGAAACTGTGTTCATGTTATGACTGTTTTGCTTCATTCTAGAGCTATCTAAATGAAATCTGGCTATGTGTAGATGATGAATGAGTGAGCACTTAACAGACTTCCTGGAACTCCAGGAAAGTCAAGCCTAAGAGAGAAGGTCTGACATCTAGAACCAAAGGAGAGACAAATGTTTACTGAGTTATTTTTAAATGACATAATAGCAATTAAAATCATTTAGAGTAATCACTCGATTTCAGACATTGTCTTGAGTTCTTTATAAGTAACAGCACAGTTTTTTGGATCAGATGCTATTTATGCACATGGTTTATAATTGTTCAAACTAAAATATTACATATGAGATCATTTTGATTAAAAGAGCAAAGCAAGGACTACTATTGCAAGATGTGGTGCTTTTCTTATTTTTAAATTTTTACAAAAACTTTATTGAGATTTTCATACATGCATATAAGATGTTCTGATCAAATCCATGCCCACTCCCTCCCCTCCAACATTCCCCCTTCTGAAGAGGTAACCTTAAAATCTTTTTTAAGGATTAGATACAAGCTGCCAAATACTTTTGATGTTTTTGGCCTTGGAACAGAGGTGATGCTTTTCTTAATGAAAATTTATAGAGAAAATTTTCAGTTAAGTTTGTATGTCATGTATAGGTACTAATGTAGACAATTTGTCAAGGACAATAAAATTTAAAACTGGAAATGTAAAAATTATATATACAGGCAGATGTACTTTGCTTAAAAGAAAAACCAAAACACAGAGGAACACCCAGCACACTAATGACCACCATCACCCCATGGAAAGGGTCTGAAACCTGAGGTGCTGAGTTAGTGAAGAAAAACTTTTTATCTGCAGCAGGTACTTGTTTCTAAGAAAAATCATGTTTCAGTCTTATTTCGGTTAATTTACACTTCCTTAAAAGATTTATTTATTTTGATTTCATGTGTATGAGTGTTTTATGTGCATGTATACGTGTGTGTAGGGGTGGGTGTGCATCACATGTGTGCCGGGTGTCTCTGGAGGCCAGAAGAGGGCATTGGATCATTTGGAGCTGGATTTACAGATGGTTGTGAGCCACCACGTGGGTGTTGGGAAACCATTTCAGGTCCTCTGAAGGAGCAGCAAGTTCTCTTAACCACTGAGCCATCTACTTCAGTTAATTCAGCCCCTACTTCAGTTGATTAAAAAATAATTCTTAGAGCTAGGTATGGTGGCACATGCCTTTAATCCCAGCAAATTGAATTATTCTCTTATTTATCAATAAGATAAGCATTATGTTTAATGTCACTGAATTACATTGCAATGATGGGAATATACTAGTTACTTTTCTCATTGCTGTGACAAAATACCTGACAAAAGCAACTTAAGGAAGAAGGGTTTATTTAACTCCTGGTCCAGCATGGCAGGAAGATGCAGTGGTGGGAGAACGAAGTGACTGGTCACATTGCTCTCCAGTTGGGAAGCAAAGAGACGAATGCTGATGCTCATTAGAACTTTCTGCTCCTTTTCAATCTGGGCACTCAGCCCACATTTAGGGAAGTTTCTGGAAACACCCCACTGACATACAGAGGAATATCTCACAGGTGATTCTAAAATAGAGTCGATGAAAATTAAACAACACAGAGAACAAGTACTTCATGCTGACAAATTGGTTCTTAAAGATTTCTTAAAATTTTTATATACAGAATCTCACCACTCATCAAAGAAGCTTCTTTATGCAACAGATGAAAACTATTCCAAAGTTTCACAACTGGTCAAATGCAAAGAGTAAGTGACTGGGAGATAGCTAAGTGATACATCTGCAATGCAATCTCTGCACCTAAGACTCCAGAACTATCTCAGAAGAGGGGGCAGAAAGATTGTAAGATCCAGAGAGGCAAGACAACTCTGTTAATGCATTCTAGACTCGATAAGGAATCTACATCAATGAAATCTCCACACTATGGTAATCTAACAGGATCTGCATAATGACAAACACCAGATGACAAGCCAAGATGTATGGGGGCAATTTCAGGGAGTCCAACATCAGGATGAAGAGCTACAGGGAATCAACAGATGCTGAGGGGGGAAGAATCAGTCTTCTCCAGGGACTACCTCCCTAAGAGGTTAGATAATTCCAAGGGGGTGACCATAAACATAAATGGACTAATGCATTGTGTGCGTGTGTGTATGTGTGTGTGTGTGTGTACACTTTCCTATAAACAACAGATTAGAAAGAAATGTGGCAGGATGTTAACAATACCTCTCTCTGAGAGGTAGTTTTATTTTACTCTCTTCTTTGGGTTTCTTTTGAACTATACAGGTTCCCTAGATATCTGTTATTTTTAAATTTCTCTTTTGTAGAAGCAAATATATTGCCTAAAATAATTTAGATGTAAAAATTGATAGCTTCCTTTGAAATCCTTTTTATACACAATAAACACTAATTTTACCTGTCTTTTCTCTCTCTTGGTAGCCAATATCCACTACCAAGTGAAAATGCCATTCTAGTTGCTTGACTGGGTAACTGGAATCTATTGGTACATATACCTTTTCCTTGCATGCCTGGGAAACTAAAATTTTGTTCTAGACTTGATTTATCTTCTTAAGTTGTTGAAATATATAACTTTTAAACCAGAGAGGACCTCGATGAGGTCAGAAGAGGCAGCACAAACAGAAACTAACAATTCACCCTGATTTAACAAATCATCTGTACTGATTGGGTGGTATACTCAATAGTTGCTTAGCAACTGTCTTCTGCATGTTTGGCATGGTTGTTTATCTTGAGGATACACTATACAAGACAAAATTTCCATGTATGTATTATTAACTATACAACTCCTCTTGTATGGTACCTAGAAACTGACTCAATGATGGAACAAATACTTTCAAAATCCTCCTTACGCCCATCCTTGAGTCGACACCAATCACATAATTCTTCAAGACTACCTGACACCTTTACGTCTTCCCTTTTAAGGTCTGCAATCTTAATACATGCACCTGTAGTTGTACACATCTAAGTATATATGATTCTATGTTCGTAGCTGTGTATAATTAAAAGAACCTGCAGTGAGGAAATGTTTTAAAATCTTCACCACCAGCTAACTTATGAACACACACCATGACTGTCCAGTATTCAACAAGGATTACTGAGTATTGTGTTAATGGTTGAGTGTAACATGAAAGAGCAAATGATCTCTGTCTCTACCCTCCTAGAGTTTGGAGATTAGAAGATACCAGTATCAAAACATGTAACTTTGCAAATAAATCTGCGACTATGACTCTGCCATTAGTTGGGAAGATTAAAAAAAAAGTCTCAAGGCATGACAGCTAGGACTAATTTATTCCTTTAAAAATATGTTTATCGACTCTGAAAATTTTATAGAATGTATTTTGATAATATTCAGATCTTTCCTATCTGCACCCTCATTGATACCCCCCAATTTCATGCACTCTATCACACACTCACACGTATGCACACACACACACACATGCACATGCACGGATGCACATATGTCTCTTGAGTCTAATTTATGTCTGCAGTTGCCAATAGCTCCTTAGCTAGGGTTGGGGCTTCTTGCCTACTTCTCCACCTCTATGTTAGGACTCTGTCTACTTTGAGCTTACGTAGGTCTTGTGTATGCTGTCAGCATTGTGAGTTGATATGAGTGACTGCCCAGCTATCTGGAAAAGTTTCCTTGTGGTCATCTACCACCTCTGGTTCTTATAATCTTGCTTCCCCTCTCCTTCCACAAATATCCCTGAGTCTTGGGAGTTAGAGGTTTGATACAGGTATCATATTCAGAGCTAAGCATTCTGCAATCTTTTATTCTCTGCACATTGACCAGTTTTGGGTCTCTTTATTAATCACCATCTGCTGCATGAAGAAGCTTCTCTGGTGAATAGCATGGTTTGAGGGTCTATGGGACTCCTGGTCAATAGCTTCAGAAGAGGGAGTTCATTTCTGGCATTGGGTTTTTATTTCCTAACCTGTGTGTCTGATGGGGGCAATGTCTCCCTCTTACATGATAACGCTATTGAATATCCTTTTATACTGTGTGTTATATATTTTAAAGAAGGTATATAGTGATAGGCTTCCATATGACTTCTTCTAAAGCTCTTTAGTGTTTGTTTCCACCCCCTTATTCCCTCCTTGGCTCCACCTTTCCATTCCCCATCCCCACTTAACTCTTCCTACTCCATTGCTCCCTTTGCTTCATTTATCTCACTGCATTTTATCTTCCCTTCCAAGAAGTCCCCATAACCCCTTACCAGTTTCCTGGCCTCTGTGAATTTTCCAATTGCAACACACGTATCTGAAGACTGAAAGCTAGTATTCTCTTATGAAAGAGAGCATGTGATGTTTGTATTTCTAGGTGTGGATGATTGTTTCCAGTTCCACCCATTTACATGTGAATTTCATAATTTCATTCTTCTTAGCAGCTGGATACTATTCCATAGTGTAAACATACCATACTTTCATATCTTTCTTCAGTTGAGGAGCATCTAGGTTGTTTCCATTTTTGGCTATGTGAACTGAGCAGCAACAAACATGGGTGAGTAGGTACCTCTGTAGTAGGAACCAGTCCTTTGAGTGTATGCTGGAGTGGTATGGATTGATCATGTGGTAGATCTATTTTTAGTTTTCTGAGGAATCTCCACACCGATTTTCATAGTGGCTGCACCACTTTGCACTAGCACCATCAGTGAGTAAGTGTGGCCCTTTTCCCACATCCTCATCAGCATTTGTCGTTGTTTGTTTGGGGATCTTATCATTCTAACTAGTAAAATGAAATGTCAAGGTAGTTTTCATTTGCATTTACCCAATGGTTAAGGATGCAGAACATTTAAAATAATATTTCTCAGCCATTTGTATTTCATCATTGGGACAAAGAGTAAGGACCAATTTAAATTGAGGGAGCAAAGGTCATGAGAATTCTTATTTTGGTCTCACTGTTCTTTAAGATAAGGTGATAACTCATATAATGTTAATAGAATTTATCCTTATAACTTGGTTATGACTGAAAATATGTCCAATACATTCTAATTAAATGTTTAACACTCAAAATTACTTTAAAATCCTATATATGTCATAACCACATTAAATATGACTTAGCCTTTTAAAATGTCTACCTCTTTCTCATGAATAATGTCTTGAACATAACACAGCACTAGAATCATAAGGTAAAATACAAATGGTCATGCTTCTATATTCATTAACAAATGTCTCACAAATTTAAAATGTACTTAAATTTTGTGCTGAAAACTTTATTTGTCTCTATTTTATGGCAGCTTTTTGGAAGAAAGGATGAACAAATTTGGAGAAATATTTATACTTCCTTTACTTTGTGTTTGATGGGCAGTGATATATATATATATATATATGTATGTATACATATATATATAATTAAGGTGGTGGACAAAATCAATGTGGAATAGGCAATGGAATTTTGGTTGTAATTCTTTCACCTAGTGTTTGACTATGTTTGAAAAAAAGACAAGAGTTTTCACTGCCATAAAGAGACCTCAGATAATAGTGACAATAACAAAACCTGACAACAGCTTCCATAAAATGTTCATTTGTTAGATACCCAGCCCAGTGCTTCACATGGAATACTTTATTTGATCTTCCTGGAAAAGTCATGAACTCAGAATTATCATCAGTGCTTTGTGGACAACAACGCTGACTGACAAAGGGATAGAGACTTTCCCAGTATCACACAACTCATGAAATGAAATAGGATTGTGTTCTATATCCATCCATCTCCATGGACTTTCTGTTGTTTGGAAATGTTCTAGTTTCAGTCTCTTGCTGTGTGCCATGGTCAAAGAAACTTAGAAGAGGGAAAGTATTATTTTTGTCTTACACTTCCCATTCATAATCCAATATTGAAGGAAGTCAGGGCAGGGAGTCGAGGCAGAAATGTGAAGGCAAGGCTGCTCGCTCCTCCAAACAGCATTTTCTCTGACTGAGGAACTCACTCACAGCCAAGGACGTACAGCAGAAACCATAGAGGAAGGCCGCTTGATGACTGTGTCAGGCTCACGCTCACCTAGCTCTTTTATATAGCCTAGTACTGCCAGCTCAAGGAATAGTCCCACCCACAGTGGGCTGATTCCTCTGATGTCAAAAAATAATCAAGAAAATCCCACACAGACAGGCACACAAGCCAATCTGACCTAGGCAATAGTTTAATTGATGCTTCCAGCTCAGGTGGTTTCTAGATGGTGTCAAGTTGACCGTCAAAGTTGACTAGGATAGGCAGCAACTCCTGAATTGAAGAAAAATTGTTCACAGTTTTACTAGAATTCCATGGTACCGTGAAAACTATTTGCCAAACGTAGAAAAATGTAGAACAGGTCATAAAATCTGAAAATAGATTTGTGCTCAAATCAATGAATTTTGAGTGAAATTCCAGTGTTTGATGGCTTAGAGCAACTATATATTGTGTTTGCATTGCACTGCTTCAAGGTAGAAAAATGTATTCCCCACGCAAACTATTTACTAAACATACCAGAAGAAGTTGAAACTCCAGATGACTCTTCTGCTGATAGTTCTAGAGTTTTATGCTTTTCACTGGTTTGCACAGATGCATGAATATATTACAGGATCTCATAAGATGTAGATAACCACCTTATAATGGGAGTTGCTAGATATGAACTGCTCAGAAAAATCCTTAATGAATATTTTTAAATGTCAAGAGAATAATGCCAGTTCTCAGTTGACTGTTGCAAACCTTTAGGGTTATTGAGGAAGAAGAACAAAACTGAATCTAGATTTGGTTTCTCCTTCACAGTCCTTTAAGACTATAAAGCAAGAATTCACATCCCAAATATCTTCTTAGGTATCTTCTTAGGTATATTAGCTACTGATTGCTACATGACAAAGAACCTCCCCAAATAGTAAGTTTTAAGACATTCATTAATTCTGACTCAGAATCTCTCCAAAGTGGCCTCCCAGGAGTCAGCCAGTGCTATGGTCATCCCAGGTTGACTTGAGATGGATCTTATTAAAGCTCATGGGGCTGTGGGCAGCTCTCTTCGCCTTATTGGCTTTTGGATACAGAGGCTGTTCTCTTTCACATGAATTTCTCTGCAACAGGACAACTTGTTTCTCCTAGGCAAACTCTCCAAACAATAACGAATGAGGGATAATAAGAGGAACCACTGTGTTTGTGTAACATAATGTCTGAAATGACAGAGGATATTTTTTTCCCTATCCTTTTATGTTTAAGCTGAGTCACTGGCCTTGGCCTAATTCGCGGAGAGATGATAATGCAACAGCTTAGAGAATAGGAGCCAGAGATCATGGGCATCCTTTTAGATGCTGTCTAGTACATGGTAGAACATGACAAACATTAATATACCAATACTGTATTTATGAAGCAATATTAATAACTCACTTTTATAGTAACTTCCATTTTCAAAGTATAGGGCAAAGCCTGCCATATCAAGTTCATTGATGAAGATCAATAGGACAAAACAGGCATAGGTGACACTTACCCACTGGAACAGAATGGCCATTATGAATCTGATGAATACGTATGTCCTATGTTAGAGATTGAGCAGGGAATGAATAATGAAACTATGTTAACATGAACCTTAAAGTGCTCAAGGTTTTATATACACCTTCGCAGTATAGCTGGATTGAACAAACCTTAATTCTGAGGCTTTGACACTAGACAAAGTTAATCTGATATATGAAGGTATTAAAGTCAACGAAGCCAATTTCATTTATCAAACAAGTGTCTGATAAATGAAAGTTATCATTCAAACAGATTTTTCATCAGTGTCTTGATACATCCACTTATTTACAACTGGCAACACAATGGTTATTCACATTGATAAAGGTGATAGCTGAAACTGCTAGGGAAAGCCATACTTCCAGAGAACTTTATTTTGTTACATTTGTGTATTTCTTTATTCATTCATTCATCTCTGTCTCTGCCTGAATGTGTATGTCTCTGCCTGTATCTGTCTGTGTTGGTGTGTGTGCCTGTGTCTGGATCTGTGTATGTGTCTCTATGTGTGTTGAGGGGGAAACAAATCATATATGTGGAAGTTAGAAGACAATCTGTGAGAGAATCATGGGAATCCCAGGGATTGAACCTAAGTCATCAGTTTGACAGTCAGTGCCTTCATTCACTGAGCCAGTCTACTGGCCCTGGGAATCTCTTCCCCTCTTGAAAAAAGTAACATTTACTTCTTTATTTGTATGGCTAGCATATGTGCATGTGTGAGTGCCATGGTGAGTGTGCGGAGGTCAGAGGACTGCTTGTCGGAACTGGCTCTCTTCTTCTACCACAGGTTCTGGCAACTGAATTCAGATTGTCCACTGGTGTCAATCTGTGCCTGCTGTGTACAGAGCTTGACTGTTAGGTAGAATAGCATGTTGCATAGGGTATGAGCAAAGTTGGGTTTGGGCTTTTGTTTTTTGCCACTGAATTCCATCTCTTCTACTTATAAGCGTTTGAATGCATGTTTCTAAACTTTCTGGCATGCAGTTTTCCCACCTGTAAAATGAAGATACTCAGTGGTTGCCATGAAAATTTACCTCCAGACCTTCTAATGGTTCCCATTGCTATTCTTTGAAACTTGTGGTCACATTTCACAAGCTCTGCCAAAAACAAGCAGAGGAGCTAGAAGCTTGGCATCAACCATAGGGTAGGGTGAGACTGTGAAATTCCATAGAAAAAGTCCTAGACCAAGATGCCCAGTGAAAGCAGCCATGATTCCCCCAGAATATGTTCCCTAATAAGACTGGAGGGAGGGCTTGGTGAAGCATTGTAGGGGTGTGTCTAGAGGGGTGGAGCTGGAGTCAGAGCCCAGAGTAAGAAAAGCCATATCTACCACTTAAGAGTGATGGCTTTGACCTTGAAGGGATTTCAGCAGCAGACTTGCCCTTTAGAAAAAGCTTTCAGGCTACAGAAAATTAATTTAAAAGTGTCATTAAATTAGGATCATTTCTTCCACCTCTTTGGAGGTTTTTTTCTATAACAGCATGATATATGTGTTTTGCTGTATCCTTTTTTACTATTCCTGTTACTGGCCTCTCACAAACTCTACCTCATTCTTCTTCAAAGGTTGCAGTCATGATATTGGCTAGGGATGAGGTCATAGGGAGTTGTGACTGAGAAGACAGACCTGCTTCACAGATGGCTCACTCATTGCTGCCAGAGGCCTCTGTTTCTTGCCAAGAGGACTCTTCCTCAGGCTGCTGGCAGGGCTCCATGGCATAGATGCTGAAATTGAGTCTCTCTCCTACCTCAGGGTGCCTGGCTATTGTTGTTATGACCACCATGGCCTCATAGTATATCAGAAGGATACATATGACATTAAAACAGAATGGGAACTGTTGAGTGGGTTCAGCAAGAGGGCAGTTGTCTTAAAAACTATGATTAGAACTTGCTTAATATTCACTAGCAAGGAATGGAGTTGGGGGGCAGGAATGTAGTGATGGACAGGGATGAAAACGTATGTATGAAAATGTCAAAATGAAACATAGAACTTTTCATGCTAATTTTAAAAATTAGATTTAAAAACCAAGAGAATATTTTCACAGGGAGAAGATGCTCAAAGACAGAACTTTGAATGGTTTGAAACTGAATTAACCATCTCAAATTTGACTAATAAATTTACTGTTTGAACTTACTGGAGTTATCTAAATAGAGTTTTCTACTAGAGTCTGTGAATTCAGACTCTGAAATTAAACCCAGTCCTAAAATAAATTTTTATTTCATAGAAATGATTTTTGTTAACTGCCCAAAATTGGTGAACTGTAATAGAATATATGGCACTAAAAATTGGGCCAGCTGAAAGTAACTCTTGGTCCTAAATATCCATTGGAGATAGTTTGGGCCCAAAGGGTTACCCCCGACATCACCATTTCTTGACCTACTGTTACAGTATTCAGTTCTAGTAATGCCAGTCTGACATCTACTTGAGGAACTAAGGATGTTCCATATATATAGTAATGCCTAGAGAAGCAAATGAAACCTAATACTAATCTGTGCCATCCAACTTGAGGCACTTAGCTCAGTAATGGTATAAAAATACATCCAGGGCCAGGAAGATGGTTCAACTGGTAAAGATAAACTGCCACCAAGTCTGATAGCCTGAGTTTGATTCCCCAGGACCCACATGGTAGAAGGCAAGAACTGATTCTTGCAAGGTGTCTTCTGACCTCCACAGGTGTGCTGTGTCACAGGTGTGCTGTGTCACACGTACACGCGCGCGCACGCGCGCGCACACACACACACACACACACACACATGCAATAGGTAAAAAATATAACTGTAATTTTAAAAAGGAAGACCCTGTGAGGCTGTGTGTTCAGCCCCATTTTATGGAAACAGCTGATAAATGTCAGCACATTCACCTTCCCTCTTCTCTGCTCTGATTGTTCAATGAGGACACAGTCTCTTTATCCCATACTGAGAAGAGAGCTCAACACAAAGTAGTTTCTGAGTTACAATTTCACTGATAGTGATGAACTCCCCATGAAAGCCATATAGTATATTATGAAGAATTGATATATTGATCAGTCCTTTTATTTATTAGAGTAATTGAGGAAAAATATCGGAAACAAAATTATAGTTTTATACGACCAATGTCAAAAGGGTATTAGAAAAATCATTTTTTATTTAATTTCTCCTAAATCAGGTCAACCAAATTTCTTTAACTTCACAAAGCCAAAAGGGCCTGCCCATCTCTGCCCTCTGATTAAGAAAAAATGTCAAATATAAATGCTGAGGATGATTCCTTTACTGTAAGAATGTGGAAGGAGAAACTAACTCCTTTGTAATACTAACAATACAGAGAATACATTTTCTCAAGTCCCAAGTGATCTTTCAACTCTTCCTTAAATCTAAAAATAAATAAAAATAAGTACATATGCAATTGCTACCTAAAAACTGGATCGATTCTGTGTTCACAGACATGAGAATATTTCAGTTAAATACTTTGTACTGTTCACACACAGTCAAAAATCAAATTGTCAGAGATATTAGATACAAATAAGCCTAGGTTTATTCAAAGTCTATTTTTTCCTTTCTCCATCCTTCCAAAAAGCTAAATAATCAATATGTTCAGTAGATGTGCTATACCCGTGATTGAATGAGAGGAAAAATATTCCAATAAGCTTATTGAATTGTTTTAAAAACTATGATTAGAAGTTTCTTAGTATTTTGGAATAACTCCTTTGTAAGGATTGTTCTGGGGGTCTCTTTATGGTATTTTCTTCATCCAGCCAAAATGAATGCATTTCTCATTTCCCATCTGAAAATTATCAGATTAATATTTCATTGATTAGAAGTCCATTTTGATTCTCTTTATCTGGCAGGGCAATCAAACAGAAGAAAACTAGAGATGTGTATGACAGCTATGGATTGCTAAAACTTCTCTTCAATGACATGAGAAATAAAAGGTACTTTGAAAAGACACAGTTGGTATTTGTTGTGTACCAGGTTCCTACAAGATAAAGCATTTCATCTTGGAAAGAAGTTGGTTAAGACACAGAATGTTTTAAAGGGAGGTGAAACATTCCATCCTGCAGGGACTCACCTTAAAACTCAGGAAGTTAGTCATTCAACTGATTCAGGAAATCCCTGAAACTGATCAAATTCACTCTGCCCATCTCTCCCCAAACTTCAGTATGGACTAGGGACTACTGAGAGAGATACTCTCTGACAAGCTGAACTGACTGGAAGAGACAGAGACCAGCCATCTGCCTGGAATAGGCTCAGACCCAGGGAGCTACCTGGAAGAGATACTCTCCAACCTATTGAGCTGTATCCAAGTTACATAGTGAGCTCCAGATTTCCACCTTTGTAATCTTTCATCTGTGGTGGGGTGGGCTTTTAGTGATGCAGTTGTCTTTTAGTCATTTCTGCTCCTATAAGTAACTCATCATCCATACTCGTATAAATAACTCTAGTAAAGCACATTGGTTCACAAAGTTATGCTTTGATGGTCTGTTGTTGGTTCCCTATTGGGTTTATTTGTAGGTATTTGTTTGCATCTGGCCAGGAATTGTGTCATACAACATACTGAAGAGACAAAATTAATTGACAAAGGGCATTAATACAAATAAGTTTTTTGTAAACCACATGCATGAATTAGAGTGAAACACATTGACACGAAACAATGTAAAGAATTGTTTCAGCATTTCTTGTAACAGCATCTCATTATGTAACAGGATTTTTTTTTTTTTGAGACAGCATGTCACTATGTAGCCCAGGCTGGCCTGGAACTCACAGAGATCTGCCTGCCTCCCTCTGCCTCTCAAGTGCTAGGATATTAAACCATTTTTAAAAAAATTTTTCAGACTAAACCAATTTACAAATGTAATATTGTCTTTATTTTTGGAAACTAAATACCTACTTATTACTTGAAGCTTTTGCTAAACGAACTTGATCCACCATAGCATAACACAGTTAGGGTCATTTTATGTTTGCATAGAGTTATTCTAAATAAAGAAATTCAAACTAGTTGAGGGAGTAGAATTACTTAATGGCTGCCCTTTTACCAACAGGTTCTCCTGACTACAAAGAGCTTTGCATATAGCAACGGACGTGGTAATTCTGACACAACTGTCATTCACCTTGACTTGACCTGTGGAAAATCGAGAACCAAGAGTGATGGTAGCCAAAACTAAACAGAGTGTGTAGATGGCATACTGTTACTTGATCTTGCCTTATAATAGGCACACCTGCTATGACTGTTATCACTTGGTCTGGGTTAAATGCTGCCACTGAGCAACTGATCTGGTGGTAAAGTATTGGGTAACAAGCAAGGTTGGGGGCAAGGTTGTTATACACCCTCATTTCAAATGACAGACTGGTTTTGTTAGACTGACTGACTAAATAAAAGAAGAGGATCTAGTCAAATAAGGGATGATTTTAAAACATCCTGGTTAGGATTCAACTATTTGATTACATCAGATGTAGAAAGAAATAGTTAATAGAAGAAATTTAAATTGTGGGGGGAATCACATATGAAGACAGCTTTTGGACAGGAATAAAATTTAGTCATTTTGAAGGAAAAGGCATGCTACTTCAAAATACACCTCCATCAAAAGTTAAGAGTTGATAGAATAGACGAAGAGTTCTTACTAAGAGCAAATCCACACACACCACCTCAATAAACATTATTTGTCCAATGCCTTTAGATAACATATAAGTATAATAGTGCGGCATTCATTCTTCTGTGGTTAGATTATGACATTTAGCATGCTGTCTTCATGGTTCGTACTTGCAACATGTGTTAGCACTTCTTTAAGACAGAATAATACATGCTGGGGCATATATCACGTCTTTTTTATTCATTCAACTGCCAGTGAGCACTTAAGGTTTTTTAACTTGATGTGAATAAGACCAGTGAACGAGGAAATGATAATGCCTTTGACATGTTGTCTTCGATTCATTGGGATGTATGTGTGATTGCTGGATGAGCTGACACTTCTAGTTTAAGTTTCTGAGGAGTCTTCTTACTGGTTCTGTAACAGCTGCACTGATTTCCATTCTCACTAGCAGTTTACAAGGATTCCAGGTTGCTCACATCCTCATCAACACTTCTTTTTCGTTTGACTTTGTTTTCATTTTCTTTGTAGAATGGCCATCTCAACAGAGGCAAGCTCTAAGTGTGCTGTTTACTTGCATTCACTTGATAATTAGCAGTGGTGAGCATCTTTCTATATATGTGTTGTTACGTTCTCATTTGAGAATTTTCATTCAAGCCCTTTGTCCATTTCAAGTGAGTTATCATTTACTCATTCATTTATTTGTTATTGAATTGTTAGACAGTCTCCCAATATTTTCAGAATTAAGCTCTCATCAGATATTTCATCCTTATGTATGATAAATATATAATATAGGTTGAATATTCATTCTCTCTTCTACTTCACAACACAGAAACACTGTAGCATGCTGTAGTTCCATTGTCCATCTCTGTTCTTGCTCCTGTGCTTATAAGACTCTCCTACTGTTGCTGTTGTAAGACTTTCCCACAGTTGATGCTATAAGGTTTCCCCTTGTGTTTGTTTCCATTCAGGAATAAAACAAGGGCCATTTTGTATGTAAACATCCACGTTTCCCAGCCCCATTAGTTGAAGAGACGATTCTTTCCCATTGTTTTGTCTTAGCAACTTTGTTAAACACTAGAGATCATTTGCCTAGGTGTATTTCTGGACTTTCTATGAATCTATAAATCTATCTTAATGCCCAGTGTTATACCAATTTGACTACTGTCACTTTATAATGTATTTTCATGTTAGGAAGGGCAAGTCTTCCAGCTTTGCTCAATTTTTTAGGGTTGTTTTAATCTTTCTATAATGTTTTCTTGACCCACATAATTTTTCTTTTGCTTTCCTATTTTTTTAAAATACTATCTGCAGTTTCAAAGGATTACATTTGAATCTGTAGATTGCTTTGGGAAGTATAGACATTTTAACAGTCATCTCAAACGCTTCCAAAAAATCCAAAAGGCAGCAACAAACAGGACCAAATTCATTTAATGAAGCCAGCATTATTCTGATCCCAAAGCCAGACAATGACAGCACAGAAAAGCAAAACTTCAGGCAAATGCAGTAGTGTATGCCTTTAATTCCAGTGCTTGAGAGGCTGAGGGAGTGAGTAAGTTCAAGTTTAACCTAAACTACATAAAGCAAGTTTCTAGTTAGCCTGGACTGTAGACAAGACCTTGAAACAGCTTGACAAAAAAAAAAAAAAATGAAATGGAAAGGAAACTTTAGGCTGATACTTCCAATGAATAAAGATGTAAACGTTCCTTAAGCAACAATTAGTAATGTGGGGCTGAGGAGAAAACTCAGTAAAATGCTTGCTGTGCAAGCACGATGGCCTCAGTTTGGATGCCTCAGCTTTGCTGGCCAGGCAATTTTGTCAAATCAATGAGTTCCAGATTCTGTGAAAGATGGTGCCTCTAAAAATAATGCGGGGCATTGACCTCTGGCCTCCACATGCATGAAAACACAGACATATATGAATATGCATACTTATACACAAAGTAATTTCTCACTTTAAATTCAATATCAAATGGAAAAGATTATACTCCATGATCAAGGAGGGTTTACAACTAGGACGGTTCTACATATGTGTTGATAGCAGTCAACTTGATTTACCACATTAACAGAATGAAAGGCAAAATTAATATGATCATTTCACATGATATACCAAAACACTGAGCAAAATCCACATCTCTTTCATGACAAAGACATTCAACAAACTAGGGACAGAACTGCCTAAATGTAGTAGAGGTCGTTTATGCAAAACTCACAGCTAGCATCGTGTTCCATCATGGAAAACTGAAATTATTATTTTTCTTCAAATTCAGAAAGCCTGGTGTATAATTCAGTCAGTAAAGTATATGCCTCACACATACATATATTATTCTGAATCAGGGGTATAACTTAGTCACAAATAGGGAACATGGTTTAAGATTAAAGCTATGTCTTCAGCTTAGCTTGTAAGAGTTCATTACATAGGGATTCCAGACCATTGCAGGAGTAATTACATTGTGTTTCTTAGAAGGAATACATAGTTCTAAATGTTCTCAAAACATGTGATTAACTTAGTTTACAAGGTTATGTAAAATTTCAGTTTGTAAAAAC
Source organism: Nannospalax galili (assembly GCF_000622305.1). NCBI lineage: Eukaryota > Metazoa > Chordata > Mammalia > Rodentia > Spalacidae > Nannospalax > Nannospalax galili. Next base: position 5,547,572 of record NW_008338999.1, read on the forward strand.
TTGTTACAAAGAGCCTTTTCTACTAACTTCAGTACCACAGGTTTGAACATACCATCTGCTTTCTCTTGAAATCTTTGGAAGTAGCTGTTAGTCAGAACCAATTCTGTTTTACTTATGTAGAGGTCAGCAGGGGTGGAGGATAGAGATAGGAGGTTGCATGTGGTGATGACATCTACCTGTGACTTTGTACGCTGCTCTGAGGCAGTAGGGTTGGAAAAAGAATTTCTTCCTTTGTGAAACTCTTATCAAAGACTGTCCTTGCCTTTCTCAGAGCATGTTTGTTATGCATGCTGTAGCCGCCTCCTACATGTTGCCTTTTCTCCTACATTGCCCTTTCCTTATCAGAATTGGGAGTGGAGAAAGTGAACTTCTGTTTTCTCTCCCAATACAATTAGTTCTATGGTTAACAATCAAGTCCTCGTTCAAGAGGACAAAAAGGAGGGAACGGCAGTGCGCAGAACTGGTAATGAAATCCACATTGCCACATAGAAACATATTTCTTTATCAGAGAGCTTTCCACTTCTGCTATTGGCCTCTTCTAACTGTATCAATCCAGACTAAGAACAATTAGCCTCCTTGAGTCTCAGAAACAGTGCCTTAGTTCTCCTGTTCAATGACTTTTAGAAATAAGCCCAATCTCAATGAATCTTTTGATGTATGGAAATTTCTTTGTAATTAAAGATCTTGTGAATGAACTACATGGAAAAAGGGAGATTTTAGGTTCGTCCTATTATTAGAGTTAGTACCAGTATGTGGTGATGTTGCACTAATAACAAACTACTCTTGGAGTAGTTTAACCAACAGTGGGCCCAATCTTGTCCTGAGGTGTTCTGTTTCCTCTAAGAATGTTCTCTCACTACAAAACTCTTTTCTATTCTTGTCTTCTTCTCTTCTACTCTACTCTCTAATACAGGGCTCCTACGTTTTTTGAACAGCATATCGAGCATGTTATAAATAATCTTTGATAAGTTTTGCAAAGGAAAAAGTTATGTTTCTGACCCAATTGACTCAGAACACCACACAAAACCAGAAGGTGGTCATCAACTTAAGTCCCCACGTTGCTTGCAATGCTGGTGGCGGAGACATTGTTTGTATGTCATTGCTGTTTCAAACATCATTTTTGTCATATCTTAGGCACACATATGTTGTTCTCAGTCAGAAACACAACTGAATCACAAATTAGAAACATAATAGAATATTAAAGTTGTGTTCAGCTTAGCTTGTAACAGTTAGTTACACATGGATTCCAAATGACTGTGGGACTCATTACACTGTTTTTTTCTTAAAAGGTGTACATAGTTCTAAATGTTCTCAAAACATATGATTAACCTGGTTTACTAGGTTACATAAAATTTCAACTTGCGCTGGGTGTGGTGGTGCATGCCCTTAATCCCAGCACTTGGGAAGCAGAGGCAGGCGGATCTCTGTAAGTTCAAGGCCAGCCTGGTCTACATAGTGAGTTCCAGATCAGCTGGGGCTACAGGGAAACCCTGTCTCAATAAAGACAAAAAAAAATTCAACTTGTAAAAGCTTGTTGCAAAGAGTCTTTCTCATTAAAGTCATCCCCACAATGCCAGGTGCACCATCATCTCCCCTGGTGATTCTCTGACAGACTACAGAAATGCTCAGGAACCATAGGAGAGCACCTTTTTAACATGCACAACCCCCCCCCACTCCAGTTCAATTCCAAGTACTAAAGATCAAAGCAAATCAATAGCTTGGACAGCTTCAAATCCATTGGAAATGCCTCACTTTGGCAAGCATCATCAGAAACTCCCAATAATGTCCTAGTAACTGGCTCAAGATTAAATAAACATTCCAAGTACAAATGACTGATTTGTAGAATGTTGGTCCTTTCCAGAATTCCTTTTGGTTATCTATCACTACTTAAGTCTCAGCACTCCAAAGATATGCTCATCATACAGGAAAATCTATCTTTCCAGCAATCTCCAGACAAAACCTTGACAAAATTCACATTTTGACCTGGGACCACAATATCACCCATTCATTGTAAAATGTTTAACCTCAGTCCAGGCATAGTAGAGAATACCTATAGCCTCAACAGTTGGAAGGTGGAGGCACTAAGGCCAGGAATTTAAGGCCATCCTCTGCTACATAGTGAGTCTGAGGAGAGCCTGGACTGTCACAAACAACAGCATCTGACTTCTTGCCTGCTTTACTTTTGTACAGTAGACACCTGCTTTTCTGGGAAGTCATAGTAAGCCAGGGATAGTCAAGTCCTCAATGTATGCTCTGAGTTCTCAAAGCAGATATTAAACCTGCCCTACTAATCATATAATTAGCAACTATTAATACTTGCTGATCACCTACCTACCAGTCAGGTAAGTGAACAATGTAAACAAGAATGAGACAATGAGGCAGAATTCTCAAATTGCCAGGATGACCTACAGCATGCATGTGAAAACATTTAACATTGTAGAGATGGTTACTCTGTACCTACTAAACACACTCCCTTTACTCCCAATAATTTTAGCCTTAGGCAAATGAAATGCCACAGACCCTTCCTATTACTACCATATTGCTATTTATTGCTTAAAGTGATATTTATAATGTTCTAATTTATGAACTGCTGTTATAAACTCCCTGTTATCAGTATTAAATTTTAAATAGGGAACTAAATAATCAATAGTAGCCCAAAAATATAATTTATTTGTCAGATGATTGCTGAAGGTCATGGAATTATATGTAGAAGAATTGACTTTTTTCACTTTATGTTTTATTTGTTAATGTGTGTGGGAGTGTGTGTGTGTGTGTGTGTGTGTGTGTGTGTGTGTGTGTGTATTTTATGTGTGGTCTGCATGCCACAGCCCATGTATGGAAGGCAGAGGACAACATTGTGGATTCGGTTCTCTCCTTCCACATTTATGTAAGATCTGAGAATTGAACTCAGGTTGCAAACCTCACAAGACAAGTGCCTTAATCTACTAAGCCATCTCGCTGGCCCCTAAATATATTAACTTTTAAATATTTAATGTTAAAAGGTGATAATTTGCTTTGTGTCCTTGGGCTGCATTTAGTCTTTGCGTCCTTACTTTCATGCAGTATATGTTGTGAATCTTTAACTATATTTAGTCTTTTGACTACTGCTTGGTATCAAACGATTTGCTTTGAATTTGATGTTTGTTTGCTTCAGCAAACGTGAGTATAGGGCCCTTAGTGAAGGTAAATGGCTAAAGGCCCGAGAATACAGATGGGATTAGGGACTCATAGTTAGATGTCAGAAAATGTGTGTGTTCCTGGTGGGAGGTGTAAGGGTTAAAGCTGGATGTAGCTGTACAAATGATCTGGAAATAGGTACAAGGGGGAACAGCTAGGAAAGGGGAGGAATGATGCAGCTGTGTCTCCACAATGCAACAATCAGGCCCAGAAAATAGAAACTTTCAGCCAACTGATTATCCTGCTTCCTGCAATGTTTCAGGATGACCCTGAGCACAACTGCCCCCACAGACCTGACACTGGGGTCAGGCAGTTACATAGGTGCTTGACCAACTCTAAAGCTATGCACATCACTGCATTTCTGGCTGACCTGTGGTACAGACTGAACTGGTTCTCTATGGGAAAAATATGGACTGAGTGGTTATAGGTGATAGACAAACTTGGTCCCAACATATTAGGTAATAGAGGGCTAACTGACTCTTGGGAAGACTGATATACTTTTGGTATACTTCTAGGTTCCTTCAAATTGTTTACAAGCTCCACTGCAGATGGGTCACTTCTATAGACCACCCACCCCCATGGCTCAGGGAATAGCACAGAAGAGGAGGTGGGATGAATATAAGAGCTGAAGGGGAGGAGAGCTGTGGAATACTGATACCTGGACATGGCATGACTGTTATCACAGCAACTGTGGTAACCTGCACAAGATAGTCACCAGATTAAGCCAGTTAAAATTCCAACACGGATGTGAGAGGGGCTCCCCAGGTCCCACCCTAACTGAGAAGCTATTAACAACTGATAGCTGTTGATGGAGAATCACATTTCTTTAGGGGTGTAGCCACTGGTAGGCTGCCCATGCACCAGTGGATGACCCACACCCATGTGCATGTGGGTAACACTAATTGGACTCAGTGGGTCATATATTAAAGAAAGAAAAAAGAAAGGACACGAAGTTGGGAGGGAGATGTGTTGCAGGGGGCAGGGGACTAGGAACTAAGTTGGAAGGGAGAATGAGAGGTGAATATGGTCAATGTATGTTGTATACATATATGAAAACTTCAAAGGATAAATAAAAATATTTAAAATCATAATTAAGTTCAACCACTGGAGTCTAGTCAGCCTATCTAGAGTCACTCCCTTAAAGAAGATCTCCTCTCCCTCACCCTGCAGTCATCAGTTATCAATAGTTCCTCAGCTAAGGTTGGGCCTGCTGCCCATTTCCCCAGTTCTATGCTGGGTTTTTGTCTGACTGAGTTTGCATGGGTCTTCTGCATATTGTCACCATTGCTGCAGGTTCATATGGGCAAGTTCCCAGAGTCCTGGAAGACTGTTTCCTTATGTTCATGCATCAACCCTGGTTCCTACAATCTTTCCGCCCCCTCTTCCACAATGGTCCCTGGGCCGTGGGTGGGTGAGGTCTAATGTAGGAGTCCTATCCAGGAACAGGCACTCTGCAGTGTCTCTTACTCTCTACATCTTGGCCAGTTGTGGCCTTCTGCATGTATCGTACTCTGTTACACGAGGAAGCTTCACTTCTGAGAGTTAATGGAGGTATTCATTCTCCCCCCCCCATTCTGCTCTGTTCCATGAGCCTTAGGTGTAGAGGTTCCACTGTAGATGTGTCACTTAGAGCTGGGCATCTCTCAGACATTGATTCTCTCTGTACAATGAGTTGTGGAACTCTGTAACAGTTGAAGTCTGGTGGGGAGCATGGGGATACAGATGGGGGAGGGCGTTTAAATTTGATTAAGATCTATTACATGAAATGCACAAAACTCAATAAAACAATACATAAAAATAAAGGAGAAACTGAAAATATAAAATAATAATAATTTAATTTTTTCAGTCATATTCTATGCCATAACCAAACTGAAGGAAAAAAAACCTAGGCATCATTCTGCTTCTAAGAGACCAAGGGTCTCCAAAAGGCTATGTATCTCTCCTCTATCCAACACACTAAGACACAAACACATAGACATACCTCATGTGCAAACAGGTACAAGTGCACATGGTAAGATTCTTCCCTACCCCGATGCTGCTCCATGCCTGACAACAACCCATTCTTACTGCCAGTGTCTGAGCTTGGCTGTCATTGGTCACACTTTATATTGCATCTCATTATTTCTCCCACATTGGAATTCATCCTGGATGTCTGTCAGACTCAGTTGACCTTATTGGGGATTTACAGAAAGTCTGAATTTCTATTAGATATCATGAATATCATTTGACTTCTGTTGTATTGTAAAAATAAACATTCCCCTCTGTAAAAGCACCACACACATACACGCACACATATACACACCCTTACACACAACACAACATGCATGAAGATATATCCACACAATCATCACAAAGTCTCAAATTTTCAAACCCTACCATTAATGTCATCTTGATCTAAATGTGACCCATTTGAAGCATTGGCCAATTTTAGTGCTCCGTGGAGTGGCATTTTAAGGCTCATTACAAGGCCTAAAATGATTTGCACCACCTCCTACTCTAAAATGTAAGCTTTTTAAAAATAAAGTCGCGCTATAAATAGAACTACTCTGAAATTACATGGGGCACGTAATTAAGTGCTGCAGACTGAAGCACTCAGTGGCTTAATCAGTCTCCAGGAACTTGTGCTGTGGCACTGACATTCAGAAACGACACTGTCCTTATTCTGAGTACCATCACCAGTGGGCAAGTTCTCTACAGAGGCAGTTCAATAGGCTGAGGTGTGCAGGTGAGTGGGCAAGGTAGTCACCCATGCAGCTGCTTTGTCTGTGTGGGTTGTGAATATGCAATTCTAGAAGGTCCACGTGCAATAGGTTCTCTATCTTCTACTCAGAAGCATTGAGACATCAGTGCCTAGAATCCTAACTGTGCAGTCATCCATTGCCACACTTGATGAACAGGGACTGACCTTTCCCTGCTGCAGGATAGCCTAGGCACCTGCTGATAAGCATCAGAAATTTGGCAGGCTCAAGCAAAGTGGAGCTTCTCTCCGGGTAGAAAATCTATTGACATGTATGTGGGTTTGTTTCTGTCCTTGGCAAGCTTGGAGTCCAGAACAAGTAACAGACAGAAGGAAATGATGTCTAAAGTCTCTTACCTGCCGCAGACCTGCAGTTCCTCTTGCCTCTGCAGAGCGCCAGCCACAGTTATATTAGGAGGCAGCCAGTGAGATGCCATCAATATTTAAAAAGGAAAAGGATACGGTAGGAGGTGGTGTTGAGAGAGAGAGGCTTGAGAAGTAATCTTTCTCAAAGAGGTCACAAAGTATCTCCTTTCTGTCTCTAATGACTAATTGTTTCTGGGCTCTGGGACTGAATAACAAGGCCTCTGGACAAGAACAAGAACGCAAAAGGGAAGGAGAAAGGGTGGGGTATAAAATAAAGGACTATGGAAAGTGAGAGAGGGAGAAGAAAGGGAAAGACAAGAAATGAACACACGGATAGAAAATGAGTGGAGAAAGAAAAGAAGGTGGCTGATAACAAAAAGAAAAGCAGAGCAGAAAAATATATCGCTCTGGGGGCTGGAGAGGTGGCTCAGTGGTTAAGAACACTGGCTGGTCTTGCAGAAGACTTGGGTTCGAATCCCAACACCCACATGGCAGCTAACAACTGTCCGTAACTCCAGTTCCAGGGGGTCCGATGGCCTCTTCTGACCTTCGTGGAAACTGACATGGTGTGCTTGCCTACATGCAGGCAATACGTGCATACGCAGAAAGTAAAACTAATAAAATATTTTTTAAAAAATATATTGTTCTGATGTGAGCAATTTAGGAACTTGGAGGAAGATTTTTCTACTTTGTTAAACAGAGAAAAGAAACCAAAATGGATAGCCATTTATTTTATAAAGAGGACTGAATGGTGCCATTTTATGGAAAATTCCTTTGTCTGTCATAGTCAAAAATAGTTGTGAAAGCATATTAGGCTGGCACTAAGAAAGAACTCAGAGACGTGTAAGGGAATCTTTAGTGTGTCAAGTTTGCAAGAAGGTAACTCTCAATTCTCCTCTGATCATCTCTTGAAGAAAAGGAATCTCTACCAGAAAAGGGTTAGTGCCCATTTTATATAATTAGAAAGGTCTTTATCTTTTTTTTTATTTTTTTTTATGTGCATATGAGTATATTGACTGCATGAATGAAAGTGTACCTGTGTAGTGCAATGCCTGTGGACATCAGAAGAGGGCATCAGATCCCCTGGAACCAGAGTTATGGGTGGTTGTTAGTCACCACGTGGGTGCTGGGAATAGAACCCAAGTCCTCTGAAAGAGCAGTCAATGCTCTTAACCACTGAGCCGTCTCTCCAGCCCCAGAAAGTTCTTTCTTCAGAGTTGAAAAGTTTTCTTTAAATCACCCTTAGAATACTAGAAAGAACAGAAAAAGTACAAACAAAGGAAGGGAACCGGGGAAAGTGTAACATCCTGGCAGAAAAGAAGATATTGAAAGAGATATCTGTGCTCCACACTGGGCCATCAGATTATTAAAACAATGAAACAAATGGGAATTTCCCCAGGAGTCTCATCTGAAGGATAAAAAGCTGAAACCTGGTGCCAGTCAGCACACTTTATTTTTAATACATTTTTGTCTCCCCAAAAAGATTTAACACAGTTCTGACAACTTAAAAACACTGGCTCAGAGACAATGGGCCAGTGATGGGTGGGATCATATCTTGACCAGGACTGCTAAGTAATGCATACCTGTGGCAAGGTGTGAAAGCCAGGGCCAATTGCCCTGAAGTTGGGTTCTTCCCAAAGGCAGAAAAAGAGCTTCATTCCTAGAGATGAATGAAGTAAAGACTCAGAAAAGGGTGATAACAGGCATTTATTGAAGCAAGAAGAGCAAAAATCTAAAAGCACCCAGTCTGGAGAGGAGGTGTGTCTACAAAGCTGTCAAGCAAATTCTGGGCTGACCCTTTTATAGGATCCACAGGTCTTTCTCTCCTTTGATCCCCTTTCCCCACTTTATTTTTGACCCTGATGGCCCTGGCCAGGATAGAGATAACTAAGATGGTGTCCTTGTCTGACTGACGTCCTTGTCAGGCAGAGAGTGAACAGCCTTGTTTAGACATATTCTAACAGTTAAGTGAGACGTTCATCTCAGTCCCTCCTTCTGAACTTTCCCTAATTTCTAGCCCCTAGTTAACTCCTAACATACCTCATATCTTCTATTTAAACCTAAACTGCATGTCAAGAACCAGAAGATGGACTTGGGGGATCATCACTGGTCTTTGTTCCTCTTCCCAATGTGGAAACGTTGAATAAATCATTTTCTGCTTTTCTCTGTTAGCTGTCTCTTGAATTGGAGTATTAAAGATGGGCGTTCAAACCTGGTTTGTAGACTCTAACCTCACAACTATGGTAACCAAAGGATGGTAGAAGCTTACAGGATCACTGAAAAGATAATTAGAACGGTAAGCTGCATTTTAAAGGAATAAAAATATTGGGACTCGGAACAAAAAAATGGAGTTGAAAGTAAGAGAGAGCTAGAAAAGAGAGAGACAGAGAGACAGAGATAGGGAGACAGGGAGACAGACAGGGAAGAACACTGTCATCGAATTACTGTTATCTAATTGATTTTATTTTAGAATTTCTCAGATGACTTGTTTTTCTGTCTTCTCCCAAATGGAACTTTACTATTTGGGGGGATAATGGTAGTAGCTTAATTGTCTTTTTTATGTCATAATTTCAAAAGTGTTATTTTTCTCTAATTTTCTAAAGGCAGTGACAATCTCCACAGTCCAGATTTTGATTTAAGAATGATGAAGTTAAATGGGTGATTCTTCTGTCTAACACGGTCATTACACGGTTGGAGATACAGTAATTGCTTTTTTGTTTTTCAAGTGTTAGTGATTTCTGTGCTATAAATAAACTGGATGTTCCCTAGTTATTCATAAACAACTTCCATCTGGGGTCCAAAATTATAATGCTTTTGGCTTGATACATATTTATGTATTGCCAGCATCTGAAATCTATTAAAAGGAAAGGATTTTATCTACTGTTAACCTGTTCCTAGCCACACAAGTTCCTGAATTTCCAGCTAATTTCTAATTTCCCTGTTCATTTATAGTTCCTGAGAGCAGGTGTAACTGTATAGAAACAGTATTAGAGTAGAATTTACATCCTATATAGCTAAAAGGAAGCCATAAGAACAGTTATTGGTGTGAAAAAAAAACCTCTTGACATAAAATACATTAAATGAAAAGAATTGTGAACGCATTAACTACGTTATGGAAATAATTATCCACTTGTAGGGTTTTTTTTTTTTAAGTTTGGCTTTCCACTCTATTGATCAGACATCTTTGAACTAAAGAAACACTTGAGGCCATCAATACTAACTGTTAAAAAAAATGTTCTCAAAATTTGTTAAAATAAATGCTTCAGAAATTGGAGACATTGCTCAGTCTTTAAGAGGGACTACTGCTCCATAGACACCTACGCTCATGTGAACATACAGCCCCCACATAAAAATAATTAAAAATAAAATAATTCGAGCCAGGCGTGGTGACACACATGCCTTTAATCCCAACACTTGAGAATTCCAGGACAGCTGGGGCTCCAGGGAGAGCCTGTCTCAAAAAGACAAAAAAAAAAAAAAAAAAAAAATTTTCCCAGGTGAGATCATATTACAAAAAAAAAAAAAAAAAAAAAAAAAAAAAAAAAAAACCCTAAAATAATTCTTTAAAAAATGGCTCATTATGAAATCCTTCTGAATTTTATATACAATCTTCTAATCAGCTTGAATGGACTACTAGAAAATTACATATAAATCTTCCTGTGATTATGCCATTTGGATGGTGCCTTTGAATTGGAATATATTACTGCAATTTTTACACATGAAAACTTTTTTCATCATCAGTTTCATCATTAGTTTGAAATTTTAGAGTCTTCATGTAAAATAGCAACATGTTAAGTCATCAAAAATATTTTCTCCACATCTTTAATCCCAGCACTCGGGAGGTGGAGGTGGATGGATCTCTATGAGTTCAAGGTCAGCCTGGTCTACATAGTGACTTCCAGGCCAATTGGGGCTACAGAGAGACTCTGAGACTCTGTCTCAAAAAGACCAAAAAAAAAAAAAAGTGTTTTCTTCAATGTTAAGAGGGCACATCTTGAAATCAAAGAGGGCAATTTCATTTCACCATATCCAAACCAAAAAAGCAATGATGTTTCAAAAGGTTTGTAAGTACTGTACAAGGGTGGTAACGATAAATGTGGCAGTCAGCAGATGAAGACGTGCCCATAGGCAGAGTCACTTCTGGAAACAGTACCCAAGGACAGGACTTGTGATGTGCCGAGACTGTTTTGTTAGGGAGTATTGACACCACTCAACAACTGCTTTCAGCATCAGTAACTGAAAGCAGATACAAACCATATTCTCCCACCTAGAGACTCCAGCCGTTTTGTCTCCCGGTACATTTTCTTGCTGATCTTCCAAATTTGAGGTGCTCTCTAAGAAATAGATGGTGATCACTTTAAGATCCGGACCATCCTATGTTGCCTTGGTATTTTTTGTACATTCTCCTTTCTGAGAGTAGAACTATGTTGAAGAAACTTTCTCTCTCTCTCTCTCTCTCTCTCTCTCTCTCTCTCTTCCCTACATCTTATGTTTTCTCCAAATATTTTTTAAGATTAAAAAATGTTGAGGCTGGAGAGATGGCTCAGCAGTTAAGAGCACTGACTGCACTTGACGAGGACCCGGGTTCGATTCCCAGCACCCACACGGCGGCTACAAACTGTCCTTAACTCTAGTTCCAGGGGAATCCGAAGCCCTCTTCTGACCTCCGAGGCATTGCACGACACAGGTGCACTCGCATGCATGCAGACAATACCCTCATACACATAAAATAAAAATAATAAAATATTTTTTAAAAATGTTTAAATTATGTGTATTGGAGGGAGGGTTGTGCGTGTGAGTACATGCACCCACTGAGACAAGAAGATGGCATCAGATCCCCTGCAGCTGGAGTTACAGGTAGTTTTGAGCCATCTAATATGGGTGCAGGGAATAGAACACAGGTTCTCCTCAAGAGCACTAAGCACTCTTAATTGCTGAGTCATCTCTCTAGCCCTGTTCAAGTTTCACAAAATACTTTCTGCTGCCCAAGCTTTACTACCTTTATCTAGTTGGCCTGTGATCTTGCCCAGTTGCTTAACATTTTGTTTTTTCTTGTCATCAAACGAAAGCTAGGGTCATACATTAAGGCACTGTGCTAGCAGCTTTGCAGTACTACAGTGAACTATCTGAAGCATCACACTTTATAAAAGGAAAAAGTTTATCTAACAGTCTTGATAATGCTTGACAATTCAGGTATAGCGGGTATTTGCTCAGACTACAGTGAGTATAGATGGTGGGGGCATATTGTGACAGGAATGTGTGCCACGTGGTCACATCTCAAACAAGCAGAGAAGGAAAGAACGGGCATTGCCCCTTTTATAACAATGCTCTTGCACAAACAACCAAAGGTGTCATATGAAGAATACCTCATGTCCCAAGTTACTTGAAGTCATTTTACTAGATCCAAAAATCTCAAAGATTTTGCCAGTTCCCAGTAACACCACCCTGGAGACCAAGTCTTTGATCACACTAATCATTGGAAGACCCTCAGATCACATCTACACAGGAACTGCTAGAGACCCTTTAGAGATTTTTCCATGTCTTGTCTTAAATCAATTTCACATCTGTAATTACTGATGTCTTTAAAAAATTAAAGCCAAGGTGCTGAAGAGATAGTTCAGTGGTTAAGAACAGAGGACCCAGGTTTGACTCCAGCACCGACATGGCAGCTAACAACTGTCCTTAACTCCAGTTCCAGAGGAATCTGACACCCTCTTTTGACCTCCTCAAGCATTGCGCAACATGGGTGCACTTGCATACATGCAGGCAATACATTCATATACATAAAGGTAAAATTAATAAATAAATATTTAAATTTTATTAAAAATTAAAGCCAGATATGGTGGCATATGCCAGTCTTCAGACACTGAGGTAGGAGAGTCATGAGTTTGAGGCCAGTCTGGACACCACAGTGAGAACTTATTTCAAAAGAAGCAAACAAAAAACCCAAATGATTATATTTGTGTTATTTATGGAGAGGTAGAATGACATGGGAAAGGTAAAAAAGAGATAAATCATGACCAAATCTATCTATAAAAATTCTATAAAAGTTAGGGTAATCTATACCCACAGTGATCAGTTTTATAAAGAACATAGAATGGTTTTTTTATTAAAGTATATCACAATGTTTTTTTTTCAACAGCATGATAACTATAAGAAGGAGAAAGCAATTGTAACATCAAGAATCAAGTCTTTGTTCAAAAAGAAGTCACATAACAAAAGGCAAAGGAACTGTACCAATTCTTCTAGAATTGGTATCTTTTTATGTAGGAGGCAACAGGAAACCCTCAAAGCATTTAGAAAGGCAGTTGTTTCATTCGCCATACATATTAGGCATTTTCTAGGAGCAGGTAAAATAAAACACAGTAAGACATAGTCCTGCCATCTGTAGAAAAAAAATGGACTATGTCTAAGCATGCATTAAGCATTACATAAAAATAGATGGTAGATTAAAGATGGTATGGACCACTTTAGGTATACACATACCCATCAGAGGAAATACACAGTTCTGAAGTCTCTGGAACCAGAATTTGGAAAGGATTAATCAAAGGAGTATGCATTACTACTGTCTAAAATTGAAAAGCTCATGGTTGTTCTTTGTTGTTAAGCTTTGAGAAACCAGGTTTGCTGAGATAAGCAGGAACTTCAGATTTCATTTTGCCTTAATGAACATGGGGCAGAAAGTGAGAGTAAGGAAACCTGAGGTTTCACTTCATTCCTACCTCTAAGAGAGTATCAAGAGGGAATTGTTTTCTTAAGCCTTCAACTGCAACAAAGCACATCAGGCTGAAAAGCTTGAGGTCCTTTTCCAACCTGGTAATGTGCAAAGCTCTATGCTGACCATACAGGTCTGATTTAGAGGAAGACATCAAACTCTACATTGGATTCCAGAGACAGAGAAAGAAAGAAACAAAGAAAGAAAGAAAGAAAGAAAGAAAGAAAGAAAGAAAGAAAGAAAGAAAGAAAGAAAGAAAGAAAGAAAGAAAGAAAAGAAACTGGAAACACTTGACAGTTTAGGGCACTGGATATCTAGAAAAGAAAAGAAAAGAAAAGAAAAGAAAAGAAAAGAAAAGAAAAGAAGCATAGCCTGGAATGCACACCTTTAATTTCAGCCCTCAGTAGTCAGAGGTAAGTGGATCTCTGTGAGTTTGAGGCCAGCCTGCCAGGCTGTTCTACATAGTGAGCCCCAGGCTAGCCAGGGATACATACTGAGACCCTGTCTAAAAGCAAGATGCTTGGACCAAACTAGAAATTGATGTTTTTGAGCATCATTTTCATTTCATTAGTCATTAGTTCCACAAGCAAATGCCTGTGTACTATTGAGCGATGGACTATACTTGACGACGCTATCAATAGAATACATCTAGATAACCAGAAAGAAAAGTGGAGAATTAAATCAATTTGCTAGGGATGATGATTAAACAGAGACTTAAAATCCACTTGAGTGAAACATGTGCAACAATGCTTTGGAAGGAATGAAAGTAACAAATGGCCAAGAGATTCTGAGCCAGCTAGTCAGACTGCATGTTACATCTGAACCTGGGGTATGCAGGGAACAGACACCAAAATGAAGAAAAAAATCTCTGGGAGAGGAGGTGCTGGGACGCTGACCTGCTCAGCAGGAGTAGTTTCTAAATGATAGCCACTTTTACCAATGAAATTGTTTTAAATGCATTTGAGGTGTTCTATCATAATACCCAAAATTTAGTAACTTGTGAAAAACATTAACTCCTTCCTCACAGTGTGGAATCTGTGTGCCAGCAGGGAATCTGTCTGGTGAGAGCTGGTTTCCTCTTGCAGACTACACCTTCTTTCTGGAGTCTCACATGCCAGAAGCTGCAAGGTCACAGGTATCCCTCCCCGTGGGAGTCATGAGTCTGTGAACACAGTCCAACACAAAAGCATAAGCAGAAAAATTTCTTTGTAACTCCAGTGCATCATTCTGGACCATCACCTTTGAAGATGACAATGTTATACTGCAGTGTCAAAAGGTTGTAACCCCACCACCACCATCAAAGATCTGTTCTATAAGGACACAGCTTCCATTATCCAAGACACCACTTTCCTGACCTAATCACCTTCCAAAAGCCTTTATTCCTAACGCCATCTCCTTGGGAGCTAGAATTTCAATATATAAACTAAGGGGCACACAAATATTCAGATCATAGCAGAGGTACTCCAGAGGTACTCTGGAAATTAAAGCACCTATGTGTTTTTTGGCCCATGCAAAGTACTGCTCAGATTGGCTGGTTTTGGGTCATCTACTCCTGGCTACTGTGACTGGAACTCCAGCAGTTCTGTCATGAGCAGAGTTCCTTCCAATGGTTTGACACCTCAAATGTCCTGCTCCTCATCTGGGTACAGCCCAATCATTTTGGACCCAGTCCCAGGAAACAACACCCAATGGGGACTTAGCCCACATGCTGCCAGTAAGTTAGGAAGTGGACTTCCAGTGAGGAAGAAGACTTTCTGTGTGCATTGAGTACCTTATGTCAGATGTCCCCGAGAAAGACCTTGGGAAGTTGTCTTTATCTCAGTCCCAATGAGGGAGCAGTGTGGTTTCCTCCTGCAACAAAGTTGACTATCTTTTAAAAACATTGCATGAATATCAAGTTTGAATATGACTATAAAACTATTTTCTAGGGGCGGGAGAGATGGCTCAGCAGTTAAGAACACTGGTTGTTCTTAAAGAAGACCTGGGTTCAAATCCCAGCACCCACATGGCAGCTAACAACTGTCCATAACTCCAGTCCCAGGGGATCCAACAGCCTCTTCGGACCTCCGAGGGCCTTGCACGACAAGGGTGCACTTACCTACATATGGACAATACACACATACACAGAAAATAAAAATAATAAATAAAATTTAAAAAATATATTTTCTAAACATGGTTGTTACAACAGCTATAGCTAAATATGTATAGTCATGCAGAGATGCCAATGCTAGCGCCTTCCAGTCTCAGCAGTATAAAAAAAAAAGACTGAGTTCAATACATGGGACCCACATGATAAAAAGAGAGCACTTACTCCTGAAAATTGTCCTCTGACCTTTATATACTCACTGTAGCACTCACTGATTCAAACACACGCTGCGCACACACACATGTACGTGTGTGTATGTGCACGTGCACACAAATAAACAAATAAAAGGGTAATTTGTTTTTTTTTTATTTCAATACTATTTCACTAAGTGAAGAGAACAAGTTACAAAGTATTTTTTTATTTTTTATTAAAATTTTTGTGTATTTCATACAGAACAGCTCAAACAATCTTGATCATCTTTATACCCCCATCCCCACTGACACCTCCCATGGCCTTCCCCCTTCTTACTGGAGCCCATATACTCAGTCATCCCTGTTAAGGCCCACTGTGTTGTCAGTGTCCCCAGCCATTCCCCAGTGCAAGTCCACCCACCAAGTCTAGTCAGCCTAACTAGAGCCCCTTGTTTTAAGAAGATCAGCTCTTCTTCATCTATCAGCAATCAGTTGCCAATATTCCTTCAGATAAAATTGAGGTCTGCTGTTCATTTTCTCAGCTCTATGATGGGTTATTGTCTTTCCGAGTTTACGTGGGACTTGTGTATGCTGACACCATTGCCATAGAATCATATGAGCGTGTTCCCAGGAGCTTGTAGGACTCTATTTCCATATGGTCATGCATCTCTTCCCTGGCTCTTACAATCTTCCACCCCTCTTCCATAATGGTCCCTGAGACTTGGGTGGGTGAAGTTTAATAAAGGGATCCTGTCCAAGGACCAGCATTCGGCAGAGTCTTGATCTCCACACTTTGGCTATTTGTGACCTTAGTTACAAAGTATTGTAGACAACATTTGGCTGGGGATATGTAGTTTGGACTATGTCATGGATGTATTATTATAAGGACTCATCAAAATATTTCATCTCAATCTTTTGGTAGTAGTAAGAAAGAAAGCTATTTTACCATCTTGATTTTCTGTTTTGGGGTTGTTTTAAAAGGTTCTTGCATTTAGGATTTCATATTAAAAATGCTACATGCATATAATTTGATGGGATGAAACAACACAGGATGAATCATGCCCTGGGTCGAGTTTCAAATGCCTGAATTCTGGTTCCAGAAAGATGGTCATCTCGTATACTTAAGGTTATGATTACATCCATGTTTTTCATTGTTAAAAATGAAAATGCAGTGAAAGGTTTGAGTTGGCAAAAGTTTTTTAAAGTATGTGAAAATAGCAAGTGTCTTCATCAAATGAAAAGGGCCATGTCTCTAAAGTCCATTTTAGGCAGAATAAAGTTAGAGCCTTTCAGTCCACTACCCTTTCTTAATGGCTACTGTAATTAAATGAGAATATGAATATGCATTATCTTTGAAATTTCTTTCTCCAATGTCCCATCAAGCACATTTTGGAGCTCCTGAGCTCTTATTTCAGAACACCAGATGGATGTGGAAGCACAGAGTGTATTAGAAATATGCTCTCCTCCTACTCAAGATTTGTTGACAGATTCCACTCCATTTCTCTTAACTATACCCCAGCCAACGCCATCATGGAATTAACTCAATGCCAGCAAATCTAATACTTGGTAACTGCTTCATCACTGTGGAAGCTGAGCTACTGACATCGAACTGGGATTGTCAAGATGCTAGTTTTGGTCAAGTTGTACCTTTCTTGTGTTTTCTACCAACAGAATGATGTTGTCATTACTTAGAAACTTTAGCATGAACAGAAAGCCAGGCTAGTGGAATTCCTGCTCCTGTTCCCGCTCCTGCTCCTGTTCCTGCTCCTGCTCTTGCTGTGCTTGTTGATATTTAACAAATGCTGTTGGTGTAAATGCTCACACTTAGCACAAACTTCGCCCAAAGTTGTTTTTCAGTAGCTCTATTGTTAAAATTCCACTCTGCATACACCTTCTTTTATATTTTTAATACAAAGTCATAAGCAAGATTGTAAAGAATTACTTCTTATTCAATTCATTTGCAAAGAACACATTGTTCTTTGAAAATAAGTTAGAAAGGAACATAGTACTTATCTTCTTTACCAAGGGGAGTGTACAAAATGAGAGCCAGTAATAAATTCTTATTCATTGCTGATATAATGTACGACTGGCATCTTGCCCTTCTACACTAAAAATTACAATACCGATAGCAATGACTACAGTTGGTAACTGTGAGTACTAAGCTAAAGAGAGGAGCCATTGTTGTGTTTCTATTGGAAATCTTGCCCACGTCACTCCTGATGATTTTTATGCAACATATTGTAGACATTATCACTTTTTCACACACCTTGAAATCCATGGGGCCTTGTATGACATGTGAGTTGTCAGGAGAATAGCTTCTGGCAAGATAACTTTTGCAAGTCTTTGTTGACTCAATCCATTGAGTAGACCATTAAGGAAGAGCGTTTTTAGCCTCTCTGAAGCTATAGTCCAGTAATAATAATGAAAGAGACATCCAACCAAGTTTCATTGAAAGATAACTCTGGCAACCTATAGAATGAATGTTAGCATTGTTTGTGCTTCTAGAGTGTGTATATGCAGAGGCGATAACTACTGGGTAGAAATCTAAAGGAGGAGAGTAGTAGAGTCACAGGTGTGTGGCATAGGAGGACAAGGGAGCCTCTGAGTACAGACACACAGATGAGTTCTGTTGCAGCCCAAGCAACTTCCTGGAGGGAGTGTCAGGGAAATTGTGATATCAGTGAAATTTAGTATGGATAATGGCTTCCAAACTCCCACCTGAGATCCTCAGAACCCAGGGAGTCTTTGCTACTTGCTAGGTTGAAATTTAAATATTGCACTTCCACCGGCAGTGTATAGGGATTCTTTTTCCTCACAGCCTCACTAGACTTTATTGCCGTTCATTTTCTCGATAGCCTATATTCTCATTGGATTGAGGTAGAATTCTTTTGTAAAGGTATTTTGTTATTTACTTTTATGTGAGTGAGTGTTTTGCCTGCATGTATGTAAGTGTAACCATGCTCACAGAGGCCAGATTAGAGGGTGTCAAACCCCCTGGAACTGCAGTTGCTGACAGTTAGCCACCTTGAGAGTTCTGGCAACTGAACCTGGGTCTTCTGCAGAAGTAGTCAGTGCTCTTAACCTCTGAGCCATTTTTCAGCCTGAGATAGGATTTTAAAATACTTTTAATTTGTGTTTCTCTGATGGTTAGAGATAATGAACACATTTGAAAATATTTATTAGTCATTTGTATTTCTTCTTTTGAAACTATCTGTTCAGATCTTAGTCCTATTTATTGATTGCATTTTTGTGTGCTTAATTATTTATAGATTCTAGATAGCCCCTAAGGTATAATTGACAAAGATTTTCTCCCATTCTGTAGGATACTTATTCTGTTCATAGCTTATTTTGCTATGCAAAAGCTTTTTAATTTCATGTAATGCCACTTGTCAACTCTTGTGCCCATTTCCATTTCCTGTTCTGTGGGCTCTATTTCCTGTGCTCTGGGGCTCTATTTCTTCATAAATTTGTTGACTACACCTAGTCCTGAAATGGTTCCCCTATGCCTTCTGTTAGCATTTTTAGGGATTCCAGTTTTAAATTAAGGTCCAGTTTAAACTATCCCTTTATTTTAGTAGAAAATTTCAATGGCTATGATAATCTTCATTGATGATTATTAATTTGAAGGCTCAAAATAGATCATTCCCCATTTTCCCAGCTTGCAGATCTGCTGATGGCAGATCTGTTGTTGTTCTCATATTTTTGCTCTGTGGGTAATCTGTTCTTTCTCCTTTACAGCTTTTAGTGGTGTTTCTTTGGTTTGTATTTGGGGTATCTTGATGTGTCAAAGAGAAGTTCTTCTCTGGTCACATACACGTAGAGTTCTAAGTGCTTTCCGTGTTTGGATATCTCTTTCTTTCTCTAGGTTTGGGAAATCCTCAGCTATAAAATTAGTGAAAAGCTTCTCTAAGGCATTATCTTTTACCTCTGTTCCTTCTTCCAGCCCGTAAATTCTTAAGTTTGGTCTCTGGTTTTGTTCTTGGACTGTTTCCACCCTTGCTCTGTCTCTCTGGGGCAGGGATGCCTCACTAACCTACCCCACGGTCAGTTTGCTTGGATGTAGCTTTGATAGCTTAGCAGTCCATCAAGTATGAATGAAGTTTCAAAGAAATCGATGTGGAGGTTATACTCACAAAAACTCCAGTATGTCATGCCCCCTTTGATTTTGCTGCATATTAAGTAAAACTGAGTCTTTTTTTTTTAATCTTTGAAAATAATGAATCAGCTAGTTCTTCTGAGCCTTAAGAATCTAAAAAGAACTTTATATAAACATTAAATAGGGAACAAGTTAATAGAAGCTCATTATGACAATACTGTAAAACAAGAGACTCATTCAGAGAGTTTGTCTTAAATAATAAATTTAAAACTCACAGTTATACACACAAACACTCAACAATATGCAATGTGTCCTTCAATTTGCTGCATATTAAATAAGGCCGAGTCCTTGTTTTTTTAAATACTTTTGGGAACAGAGAAGGACTTTGGGATCTAACATAATCCAATCCTCCTACATTTTAGATTCAGAAACAGAACTAGAAAAGTGGATAATTTGCCCTCAGCCACACAAACAGCTAATGGCAGTGTCTGGTCTAGAAATCCTGAAATGTGACTTCTAGACAGCCGGCTGGCAGGCAGACTCTGCACCACCTGCAAGTTAAATAAGCTGGATCACAGAGGTACCATCAGATGAACTATTACCTTAATCTGTTAAAGTTCTATTCCTAAGCATCATAGAAGCACTGTCAGGAGTGATATCCTAATAGGCAGTGAGAATTAGTGGAGCTTCCCAAAGTATCCCTTCAGGCCTCAAGGGAAGTTCACTAGCAGATGCAATTTAGTTCACTGTACTCAAAACCACATAAAATGCCACATATTTTGAAAATAAGAATACCATCCTTCAAGTGAATGATTCTGAAAGATATCCTGAAATACAAACAGATGGTCTGTATAACTTAGAAACCCAGAGAATAATAGTTTGTTTTCTTAGTGGAATTATTAAAAAGTAATACTACTCTTCTTTCATCTTCTCTGTAAAAGAATCTAAGTTGTTCATGAAGGGAAGGGGGCAGAAATTCAAGTATTTCTATATTCCAGCACAGCATCAGTTGTCCTTTCCTCTCCCAGATCTAGGAAATTCACATTGTATTTATTTTTTTATTCATGGGTTGTATCCATGTGAGTAGGCAAGTGCTACAGCATGCAAGTGGGAGTCAGAGGAGAAGAGCTGGTTGTCTCCTTCCACCACGTGGGTTCTGGGAATTAAACTCGGGCCATTACACTTGGTGGCACGCACCTTTGCCTGAGGATCCATCTCACTGGCCCAAGCATCAAGTGTCCTTTTGTGATAGTTGAAGGGGGAGAGTAAGAGCAAATGATAGTACAATGTGGATAAGCTGCAAGAGCCAGATTGGACACTGGAAGACACAGAGAGCAAAAATCCTAACCACGCTGTATTTTTCCTATACCTATATAAAGTTTGGTTTATGAATTGGACACAGTAAGAGAATGAATATTATAACCAGTAACAAACTAGAGCAATTGAAACAAAAATAGTATAACAGAAGTAGGGGCAGAGCAATATATTGCCACTCAGCCTTTCTGTCTTTCGGCCTCTGTGTCTCTGTATCTCTCTAGAAATATCCAATTGTATTCTGCTCACCTTTCTTATGATGATGTGAGATAGTAAAATGTCTACATGACATAAGAAGTAAAGAAAATTAGGTAAGTACTGCTCTATAGCTCTAGGATGCTATGCAATGTTACTTAAACATAAATACTGTGATACCTTATCAGTCAGCTTGGTAGTTAAGAAGGCCTCTGAGTGATTGACAAGTGAGTAGTTATACAGAATGGAAACACTGGACAAAGGAATGATTCATGTTCCAAGCAGGACAGAGCTGGACAGTACAAGATATCAGCATGCCACATAGAGAGGCATGCAACTTAAAACTTAGGGATTATTTCTGGAATTTGTGAGGGGGTACATGCATGTATGTATATGTATATGTGCATGTTCATGTGAGGGGTTGCATATGTGTCTGCAAATCCATTTGTACATATGTGTGCATTTGCATGGACATGGTCTCTCATTAGCCTGGAATTTGCCAAGTAGTAAGTTGCCTATTCAGTAAGCCCCAGATATCTCTCTCCATTTCCCAGCATTTGGATTACAATTGTGTACCACCACACCTAGCTTTTTTACATGGGTTCTGGGGACCAAACTCACGTCCTCACGCATATAAAGCACTCTACCAAATGAACTACCTCCTGCACTCTTATTTCTGGAATTTCATATTGAGCATTTTTTAACCATGATCGATTTCAGGTAACTGAAACTGAATAAATCAAAATGGCTAATAAGGAAGACAATTAAAGAGTTACATAGTTACTTGAATTATAATAATACCCAAGGAAGTGAATTTCTATCACCTACGGAAGTCGCTTATGTCTAGTAAGATACTCTTCTTGGCCTTGGCTTATTATTAAAACTATATTTTGCTCTTATTTCAAATATAAATTGAACATAATTTAAAATATCTATGCTATCACATGAAAGCATCATTAAAACAAGAAAACAGAATTGAAACAGTGACAAAAGTTTGAAGTAGATGTGCTGGGTTACTTTTCCCACTGCTTTGACAAAATGTTCTGACAAAGTACCTTCAGAGAGAAAGTTTTTATTTTGCTCATAGTTCAAAATTAGAGTGCATTATGGTGGGGAAGTCATGGCAACAGGGGCCTCAGACAGCTGATTAAGTTGCGTCTGCAGTCAGTAAGCAGGATATGTGGAATACTTGGGCTCAGTTCACTTTCTCCTTTTGATGCAGTCTAATGTCCCTGCATGGGGAATGGTAGCACCCACAGTGGGCAGGTATTCCCACCTCAGTTGACTTAATCACAATCAAGATAATCCCCCAAGGCATGTCCAGAAACCCATCTCTCAGGGTTATTCTAGGTCTCATTGACAATTGAGATTAACTGTCACACCAGGTTTGAGGTTGCTGCTCTGATCTTATAACACAAATACCAAATAAATTTCCACAGAGCAGAGGAAATTTAGCCTCTTGAGAGTTCCTGATTTTAAAAAAGCACTTTAGACCCAGCCTCGTAGTCTCTTTTTAAAATTCAGTTTAAAATATGCACAATGTCAATTCCTACCTGATAAGATGGAACAAGGATTAAGTGAGATGTTTTAGAGATCTTTAACACAATTCTAAGTGCAGAGGAAATCAATTAGTATTTATTGTACTAGTAGCAAACTATGATTTCAAACTGTTTTTCTAGATAACAGATCCCACTTTACTGACCTTGGTGCATGGTAGATATTCCATACTCTGTGCATTATAAAAAAGACATCTAAAGCTTTTATAATGTTTCCAGGAATAGCCAATTCTGAAAGTGATAAATCAATAACCATACACTTTTAGACAGAGTATAAATGTGAGTTTAACTGCCAGACCCAAAATAGAACTGGGAAAGTTGTAAATTCCTGGCTTTAGAAGTTCAAAAATCAATTAAAAAGTGCAAAATATGAGAAATGTAACTTGTGGGAAATTCACATGAAAAAAATTGAAATTACAGTAGACAGAAAGCCAATACAAGCTGATGATGCTACACTGCTAAGATCCATGAGGTTATTTTTAAGTAGAGTACTCACTGAGATAGATATGCAGGTCATCTGATCTTTCTTTATTCTTACATAGATATACCAACAGCTTGCAGATTAGGAAAGAGTGGATTAGAAGTTTACTTTGCTTTTCTAAGGATGCACAGCTAACCTGTACCTATGTGTTTTCAGATTTTGAATCTAACAACTATTGACTGAATGATGTGCCATATTTATTTGGGGCTGCGATAAGCTAGCTATTCAGATCAAACTGGGAAGTACCTATTGTTACACTGTAATGGAAAGTGGCCATTTAAAAAAAGTACTGGCACACTGAGAGATTCTATGGAAAGACTTGATAAACAAGAAACACTTAGAGAATCAAAGAAATTTAGCATTTGCAAGAGAAAATGTTTAAGTTGAACGAATCTAGCTGCTCTCAAACACTGAAGCTCCATCATAGTTAACATTATGAGATGGCTGGTTCATTTAGTGATGGGAACAAATTCAAGTGCGTTGCAAGGGAGATTTTTTTAAATCTTGAATGAGACTTCTCCAGAATATAGCACATTTCTTATTACTGGAGATGTTTCTGGTACTATGCAGTTGAATTTACCTACTAGATGAAAAGCTAACCTCTTATTTAAAATGTCGTTTGTATTAAAATATTAAATTTTGTAGAGCCTTGCTTGCCTTCTCATCTCATTATAGGAAACACTCAAAAACCAGCCATGGATGGCCATTATAGCTTGACCCTTACATCGTCTTAGGATCAAACTTCAAGTTTCTCACTTATTCATAGCTTTGCTGAGCTGTCAGACTTCCTTTCCACTCTCGCGTTTTCAGTTCTCTAGCTCACCTTGGTCCTAACCCAGTACTTCTATTTAATTTTACATATCATTTCCCTGCAGATAAAAGACAATAATTTACTTGACTCTTGTTCTCCTGTCGCTCCCCTCCACCAGATTCTTAAGAGAAGGTTTTGTGTTCAAGGCCCATTTAGAATTCTTGGAGTTGACACAGAATCTAGAAATTGAAGGTTAAGTAATTGTCACTCTGAATAGTATAAGATGAAAACAGAATCTTTTCAAGAGAGTGATGAAAGTCATTTATAGAAATCTAAGGTAGCAAGTGAGCTCACTAATCTAGACCATTCTTAACATGGTGTAATAAAGGCTATGAGCTTGGATCTCATTCTGTTTGGTCAAACAGAATTTCCACTGGACAAGCTTGTTACTCTGTCTCCTTCAGAGGAATGAACAGTCTGAGTGTAGATTTTTACCCCATAAATCTATAAGAACACCCTCCAGTCAGATGATACAAATATAAACTGAGTGAGCAGTCTCAGCTAATCCAGCTTCATAATGTCTCTTCCATTCACTTTTCCTGACCTGTCTGGACCACATCTGCTTTGGGTGATGTTTACATTCCTCAGGCAATTGTATCAAGGGACCCACTGGATTTTTTCTGCCCACACTCTAGGTACTCTTCCATAAACTCACCTTTTTACCAAACACCTGTCATAGGTAAATTTTAATTCTTCCAAATGCATCTTACTCTCTCTATAAAAGCAAATGCATACTTCTGCCATC
The DNA here is from genome assembly GCF_000622305.1 of Nannospalax galili. Classification (NCBI taxonomy): domain Eukaryota; kingdom Metazoa; phylum Chordata; class Mammalia; order Rodentia; family Spalacidae; genus Nannospalax; species Nannospalax galili. Next base: position 5,572,042 of record NW_008338999.1, read on the forward strand.
TACCTTTCTTCCTTAGGCATTACCTTTAAAGAACAGGTCTCTCTGCAAACCCATTCTCTTCTGATTAATTTTGAATCCAACCCAATTCCTGTCTCCTTCATTAAATTTCCATAACTTCAGCCTCAAAAGGATTTTCTTCATTCAACTTCTTGTAAGAGTTATCTCCACAGTGTATTCTGACATATCATAGATTTACTTGTAATCTTTTGTTTGTTAATTAATCTCCGTCAGGTTGTGAGAAAGTCAAAGACTCAGGAAACGCAAATCTTTTTTAGAAGTCCAACTTTAACTTCAATGTTGTACAGATTCAGCCATGGAGAAAAAGTTCCCTGAGTTTGGAGAGGACAATGTAGATGTCTTCTTCAGGCTAAGCACTCAAAAGTCACTTACCCTTGTCCAGGTATATAACCCCCACATGCTCATGCAGGCAACACTAGTTAAATGCAGTGTGACACAAACAAAACGTACATGAAAATAAGAGGGAGCCATATTGGGAAAAAGAAGCAATTCAGTGGGAGATGGAAGGGAGTAAGAGAAAATAATGGGGAAGAATGGTGAAAATGCATGTACACGTGAAAGCATAAAACGCACAAATACATAAATTTGGAAGGAGCAAATTTTGAAAACTAAATGAAAAGGTTAAAAATTTTAAGATCTTAAAAAAATCATTTGATTTCTCTCAGCTTCATTTTCTTTATATGTTAATGAGACTATGATCCTTACCTTGCTTCCTTTGGGAAAATGAGATGATAACATAGACAAAATTCTTAGTCCATAGACTGCATTAGATAAACATTAGCTAATTCTGTCTCTCCTTCCAATAGCTCACGGGCATCTACTGAGTCACAAACTGAATTTTCTAACTTTTATTATTTATTTATCATTTATTTACTTATTTATTTATTTATTTATTTATTTTTTATGTGTATGAGTGTATTGAGTGCCTGTATGTAAGTGCCTTGTCATGCAGTGCCTGCAGAGGACAGAAGAGGGTGTCAGATCCCCTGGAACTGGAGTTACAGACAACTGTTAGCCACCATGTGGTTGTGGGGATTTGAACCCAGGTCTTCTGCAAGAACAGCCAGTATTCTTAAATGCTAAGCCATCTCTCCAGCCCCAAACTGAATTTTTTAAATACATGATAAATAATCAGTGTTTTCTATTGTCACTTTACGTATCTTTACTGCACTGAGTACTCATTAAGAGTACAACATATGGGACTGGAGAGATGGCTCAGCAGTTAAGAACACTGACTATTGCATAAAACTGGGATGCGAATCCCAGCATCCACATGATACCTTACAATTGTCAATAGCTCCAGTTCCAAAGCCCTCTTCTGTCTCTGCAAGCACTGCATGACGTGGGGGGAATTACATACATGCAGGCAATATGCTCACACACATAATATGATAATAAAAATAATAAATAAAATATTTTAAGAGCATAACAGATATAGCTGATGGAAATGGTAATAATATGGTAACAATAAAATCATGGTAATTACAATAATAAAAAAGATCTCTTAGCTACCCTGTGCTACATAAGAGCCACGTAGGCTTAAAGGCTTAAAAATCATGGGGAGTTGCTTACAGAATGGCAATGTAAAGAGATCAACAGACTCTGCTGTAAAGCAATCAGAGCTAAGGAAAAACAAATAAAATCACTTTAATGTCTTGGAAATAAGGGCTGGCAAGATGGCTCTGCAGTTAAGAGTGTGTATTGCACGTGCTGAGGACCTGGGTTTTGTTACCAACACCCGTATGGCATGACACAACCATCTGTAACTCCAGTTCTAGGGGATCTGACACCATTTTCTGGCCTCAAAGTGCTCCTGCATGCCCATGGCACATACAAACTCACAGGCAAGCACACATACACATAAATTAAATAAATATTTCTTTAAAAAAATCTTGGCAGTGTTCTAGGGGAATTGAGTAGATAGAAAATTAATCAATGAAGAAAATCTTCTGATTTAAGAACAGCACTATAGGTGGTACAAAAGAAACCCTCTCTTCCTGCAAACTCACTGTGATGGACACTCCTTTAAGGGTGGGGGAGGTCAAGAGCAAAGGACTCAGCTTCTAGGTCAGGGCTGCAGTGCTAGAGCTTCCCAGAAGGAACAGATCTATAGTGTTTCTTTTCTGTCCACCGCCTCCGCCCCTTACCCTCCCACCTGATCTCATCTCTGTATTGCAGAAGGGATGTGTTGGGCTCAGTGTATACATTTGAATCTTCTTGTTGACAGAACTCCATTGAGAGTGCACAATTCAAAATTTCTAAAATTTTACTGTGCTAAAAAGAAGGAATGTTATGCAATCACAGTTATCTTAAGGTACATATTATATTGACAGAGAAAACAGAATGAAGGAAAGTGCAACCAAAACGGCAACCAGCAGAAGATGCAACACGGGGAAGCGTCTTTGTGTCTGTTAGGAGACACATCCCAGACCTCAGAGTACGGATACAGTGGAAAGAATGGACTTCAGGTAGCTTTTCCATCAACGTACTTGTGAAAGACTTGAATACACTGGCCAGGACAGTCAAATTTTCCAAGTACAATGATATTAAATAAATTTCTCTCAACTTTTAGAAATTAATCCTAAAGAACTAATCAGAGTTAGAGATGTTTCTGTTTTATTTTGTTTTTATTGTATATTTTACTGAATTTTTGTGTATGTGTCCTACAATTCATCTTAATCATATTTAGACCCCCCTCCTTATCTATATCCCACCATAGCCTACCCCCTGGATATCATGTATTCTGTTCATACATGTTAAGGCTATCTAATCAAGTTTATGTATCCAGATGTCCCTCAATGTGAATTCATCCACTGAAGCCTATTCAGGCTATCTATCATCACGCTCTTAAAGAAGATCAACCCTCTGTCACCCAGCAGTGATCTGCTGCCAATAGTTACTTGGCCAAGGTTGGGGCCTCATGCCCATTTCCCCAGTTCTATGTTGGTTTTTTGTCTGATTGAGTTTGCACGGGTCTTGTGCATGCTATCGCCCTTGCTGTAAGTTCATATTAGCAAGTTCCCAGAAGCCTGGAAGTGAGTTAGAGACTTTTTTATTATAAAGTTTGATGATACCTCCAACGGTCAGAAAAATTTAAGCTTATATGTACTGCACATGTCAAAAATGATCAGAACGGAGAGAACTGTTTTGTGTCTTTTCCTAGATTTGCCAGATTTTATGAACACTCAGCATGTATTTTATGAGTTAAAGCAAAGGATGACTGGAGGAGAAAACATTAAACATCTTGGTGCATTCTCTTCCTCACGTGACTCCCTTTGGCAAAGCTAATTTCAAAGACTTTGCTTCCAGTGGATCTGGCAAGCAGCTTGGAAAGTTGTTTCCTTGGCTTCAGGAAAACAATGGACTGTCTGTGCCTGGCCAGATGTGTGGCTATGATCACAATGCCATCTTCTCTTAGAAGAATGGCTACTTAAACCACATGAAAGGCTATTTATGAGCATGCCCCAAATAAGTGTGTAAAGCTGTTTTGAAGTTGTTTTGGCAATTGATGCTGAATCATATTCTGACACATCTTAGATAGACTCAGAAGTCCATGAGAAAGGAATACATAGACCAAAAATAGGAAGCTTAAAATTTCTGTCCTGTTAAAATCTATTTGTTTATTAAACAGTATTAATGCCAGACTAAGGAAGCAAACATGATGAATGCTCTATACATGTCTTTAACCAAAGTAAGTGATAATCTAATGAGAGCTATCAGTATGTAAATAACAATTGCAAATCAGTTAAGTGGACACTAGCTCAATACTAGATGCAAAGTGTTATAGGAAAAGTTGGGACAACATTATGATCATTGACATTGGACTACCATACAGTGGTAAGAGCAGCTTTGCTTTCTAATTCTGATCAGAATATAGAGTACACTGTTAAGAGTGTCCCTTAGAGTTATGCAAAATGGCAGCCCTAAATATGACAATCATCGTATATTCTAAAGTTTACAAAGAACTCAGGTACTTATTTGTAATTCACTGCTTCCTAACTTTACCAGTTGCTAATATTTTTGGTTATAAAGGCTTATATTTGTGATAGGATGAAATAATTACATCATAATTTCATATTTAAAAAATTAAAGATTGCCATCTCAGCTTATTGGCTGAAAAATAAACTGAATGTCTTATAAATTAAAGAAACTGACTGGGGAGGTGGCTCAGTGGGTACAGTGCTTGCTGCAGAAGCATGAAAACATGAGGTCAGATCCCCAGAACCCAAGTAAAAACTAGGCATAGTGGTATACATCTGTAACCCTAGGTCTGGGGGTACAAAGACAGATAGATACCAGGGGTTAACTGGCCTGCAAGCTCCAGGTTCAGTGAGAGACCTTGTCTCAAATAATAGTAATAGTAACAATAATAATAATAATACTGCAGAGAGTGATAAAGGAAGTCACTCACTCACATATACAACACACACATACAACACACATAGACATATACAACACACACCCTCAAAAATTCATTTCTCACAGTTCTGGAGACTAGGAATGCAGGACAAAAACAGCCAGAACTTCTGTTTGGTGAGGGTCTACCTCCTGGTTCCTGAGGTCTTGTATCATCACATGACAGAAGAAAACAAGTTTCTTCGGTCTCTTTCATAAAGGCACCAACCTCATGCAGGAGGGCTCTGACGTCATGACAAAATCACCTTCCAAAGCTCAAACTTCTCAATACTGTTACCTTGGGGATTAATTGATTGGTATATAAAATGACAGATGGCAGTAGATACATAATCATCCAGACTCCGGCCACTCTCAAGGTCTCTCTCTCTCTCTCTCTCTCTCTCTCTCTCTCTCTCTCTCACACACTTGCTCTCTTTGCTTTTTTTCTTCCTGAACTCCTAAGGTAAAGGAGACACCAGGTAGGTAGCTGAGGGAAAAGGGCTCATGCAGGGCCAGGCACTCAGTCTCACAGGATAAGAATGAACACAAAACACTGCATCTCTGTAAGTCATCCTCTGCAACGTAACTTTTCAAGTAGCCCCTCCCTGCCCTTCCCATTTATGAACAGAAGACATTTCTCCCTGAGTTCCTCCTATCCCTTTGGTCTTTCTTTAACTTCTTTTCTTCCATCACCTTCAATACATGGCATGTTTTTAATTTTATTTTTATCCTTTTCTCTCTCTGATGGGCAGCAATTTAGTCTTTTTGCTTATTGCTGAAAGCCTAGGTGTAGACAATTCTCACATGTAGTAAATATTTTATGAAGAAACGAATAAGTTGGGAGCGAGTGCAGGCTCATAGCTGCCTTTTTCTACCCTGTGTAGGAAGCATGCATCTTATGTAACTCTGCTTTTCTAAAGTTCTTTTTAATTCATTTTATCTGATTCTCTCCCACAGTAATATGATACAGTCTAGAGAAACTGCAGTAGTCAGCAGGAGCTCTTATCTACATTTTCAGACTTCCTTAGCTTCTGCTCCCAGTGTTTTACTTTGAGGAAATAATTTTCCAGGTTTCAGTGCAATACCACATTGCAAGTCTCTCCCTGTGGCTTTTTGGGAGTTGTAGTCTCTGAACAGAATGTAGGAAAGAACAATGGAATCTTTCCACACAAGAAGCAATTTCAGAGAAAGGAGATAGTCTCTGTTTCCTGTTGACACAAGGCTATTGGCTGAGTCAGGAACCAGCCTGATGAAGAGGAATTTAGATTTCTCTAGCTTTTTACAGGTGGGTATAGTTAAGTGTTTTGGATGGTAAAACTAAGATATTGACTCCATTTTTCCTCTATTTATTTATTATTTATTTATTTACCTTTATTTCATGGTTTGTTTCTCTCTGTGTAGCTCTGGCTGTCCTGGAACTCACTATGTAGACCAGGCCAGTTCTCAAACTCATGATCCACCTGCTTCTGCCTTCCAAGTGCTGGGATTAAAGGTGTGTGCTAATGCCTAGCCATTTTTTCTTTCTTCATTTTTTGTTTTGTTTTTTCATTTCTCAAATAACAGAAATTTTAATCTGGTGTTAACTTGAAAACAATTACAATTTTCAGTGTTGCATATTTGCATTATATTATTACTTGATCAGTTTCCACAAGTATGTTTTCTGAAAAATATGGTAATCTGTTATAAGAGATTAACCAGATTTCTTTAACCCTGAAATAAAAAATAAGCATGTAGAGGCTATTAAACAACAACTCTTAACAATACTAAAGGAAAAATATTCTGCATCATTCCAAGGCAGATTTTTTTTTCAATTTTTATATGCCACTCATAGTAAATATACCTAAAATTTACTCAAAGAACATATGTTTAATAAATATAAAAAATATTTCCCTTGACAGGAAATGCTGTCAGAATTGGGGAGAAAGAATCCTTATTCACTGCTGTTAGGGAAGTAAACTTGGGCAGCCTCTCTGGAAATCATAATGGAAGCTCCTCAAAAAATTGAAAATGTAGCTACTGAAAAATTCTGTTAGACCAGTCCTAGATAGGAACCACTGAAAGAAATTTAAGTCAACAGACACAGACGTATGTGATATGGATGGAAGTTCCTGGAAAGAATCACACACACCACACAGGGAATCTTCTGCAAGGCTGATAAGAACTTCATTGATTGTGGAGAGATACAAATGTTACAAGGTCCAGAGCATAGTTGCAATTTTTCTTAGGCTCCCTTTAGCCCCCTTAACAGCCATTTCCTGCCACCTCTGTTTCTTACCTAACATCTTGTGACTATCCAATAAAACTCTTTGGAACTATTAACCTAACAAAATCCTAGTTCCATCAACCAAAAGATATAATGCCATTAGATGCATCTGAGGCTCATAGCAGAGATTTTCTGGCTTCGGTGTAACTCACCTACCTGATGTCTCCACGAATGTATTTTAAAAGTTCCTTTATTTATGAAATTCTGTTCTATTCTGTTATTAGAAAATTTTCATCAAACTGTTACCCCATTGGAACATGGAATTTGGGGTAACCTGGATCTGTTTTCCAGGCCCTGGTCTGGATATGAGGATATTTTGCTCTAGAATAGACGATCTCTTATCCTCTTTAAAATGAAAGTTATGTTTTTTGTTGTCATTTTCCATCCATTTTTTCTGCATTATTCATAGTAGCCAAGTTAGAGAATCAGGATAGGCATCAACATTTTCACAAACAGATAAATAAAGTGTGGTATGTTTCATCCACCCATAAAAAATGATTTTGTCATTTGCAAGAAAATGTATGAAACTATAGATCATCATATAAAAAGAAATAAACTATATTCAGAAAGAAAAACAGTGCATGTTTTTCCCATGTACAGAACCTAATTTAAAATTATACATTTGTACAGATTATTATTTATATGTGTGTGTTTATAGGTCACAAAATTAGAAAAGAGATAAAGAAAGAGGAGGAAGCGATCTTCAGGAACATGGATAATACAGAGGGCCCATTTCTTTGTATATCCAAAAGTATTTTTTACAGAAGGGGAAAAAATAAGAAAAGACAGCTGAGTGTGGTGGTGCACAGTGTTACTCACGAGGCTGACATTGAAGAATCAAAAAGTTGAGGCCAGTGTGATCTACAAAATGAGTTCTAGGTCGGCCTACCTACATGGAGAAACTGTCTCAAACATTTTTTTCTTTTTGCTTGTTGCTTTAGAGTTCACAAATTACCTGAGCAAACGCTTGGTAGAAACTATTAATTTCTTACTCAAATATCAGAATTGTGATTTTGTTGGGTAAGACAATGTCCTCAGCCTGGAAGCATTACCCTACTTCCATTGCAGTTAGGACTTTGCCCTGCTTTTAGATGAGGATGCCAATTGAGACTAAATAAACACTGAAGAAAGAAGGACTGAAATATGTATTTGTATTTTGTATGTGCATGAATGTGAGTGGGTCTGTGTGTGTGAGAGAGGGAAAGAGAAAGAGAGATAGACTGTGTGCATGCGTACATATTTCCTGCACTGCATGCGTGTTTAGAATCATTGAAAGACAACCAGAGTGATAAGAATTAGTTATTAGGCAAAACTAAAAGAAAAATAAGAACCCAGCAATATGCTGGAGCTCAGAAACCACTGGAGTTAGATGCAGAATACGAGTCAGTACTGGAGAGTCAGAAGTATATGATGCTAGTCTGTGGGTAGCAGAAACAGACGTAAAGCCCAGAGCAGGCATCCAGTGGGTTTGCCATCTCCTCCTGCTCTATAACATGGGATAGAGGAGGCTACATCTTGAGGGAAAAGGTGAACTAAATATAGAACTGCCCTTGCATGCAGTTGCCTGCCTATTTTATATTGATTGACTAGGAAATCTCAACTTGAACTTCAGTTGAGATGGTTACTAGCAGAAAGAACTATAAATCTATGGTGGCAGAAATTATCATAAACATAAACTTCTAAATGTATTTTAAAAACAACTTTTCAGTTTTAATGACTAATACATTAAAAGAACAATTCTAGGCCTGTAGAGACTGAATTTGAGAACAAGTATAAAGAATAAGAATTTCCATGGGATTTCAAATAATAAGATTATTAAAGGCAAATTACAAAGCATCTGTATTTTCAATATTTAGAGAAATAAAAAGAAAATCAAATTACTAGTTTAAAGGAATAAAACTGTCATTCTCATATGAAGAAAATTATGGGTAAGACATACAGACAAGTCATGTGTATTTGTGTGTCTATCTGTCTGTCTGTCTGTGTGTTGTGTGAACCACAATATATATTCCTTGCTATTGTTTATATACGAAGTCTTCGAACAGAGGACTGGATGACTGTTGTTTTTTACTTTAAGGTGAATCTATCTATCTATCTATCTATCTATCTATCTATCTATCTATCATCTATCTATCTATTTATCTATCATCTATCATATCTATCTATCTATCGATCTGTTTGTCTGTCTGTCTGTCTCTGAGTATGTGTGTGCACACGTGTGTTTGGAGACAGGTTCTCCCTACATAATCCAGATTGGCCCTGAACTCACAGTCCTCCTGCCTCAGCCTCTTGCTAGGATTACAAGCATGTGCCAACACGAATTTTTTTTTTCTTCCACCTCTTATAAATCCACTGAACTTAAATCCTGGGAGGCGCACCCAGGTGCGCTTAACCCCAAATACTTCCTAAAAGGCCCCATATATAAAATACTGGATTGTTTCTACACTTCTAATACCTTACAATGAATATTAGGTTCAACACATGAAGCCTTGGGGAACACCAAACTCTAACTCACAGCATCCCTCAAAAGCTATTTGTAAAATTATGTAAATTTTTATATTATATCAAATTTCATTGAATATACATATATTCATACACACTGGAACGTAGCTACCTCTTTTTAATTATGCATATATATTTATGTGATGATGTGTGTATATATGAATATACATTAAAAATAACTACCTTTTGAAATTATATCATGTTATGACAGCCAACAATACGAAACAAAATTATTTTCATCAGATCGAACCACATTTCTTTCTAATCAATACAACATTTGTTTCAGTATTCAAATGACATTAAAACCAAGGTGCCATCTGCTTTTCCTGAAATATTGGTTAATTTACTCTGATTAGCATGCCATTTCAAATAACTTTCAAAGAACTCAGCACAGATTGATCAAATTAAAGATATTTGTATAATGTGGCTTTTGCCATTTTATGACATTTTAAGGTTTAAGAGTTTCTTTGAATAATATTTGCAAAAGCAAATAGATGCCTGAAATTTAAATGTCACATAAAAATATCACTCTACTTATTTTATAGTATAGTAAGGAATATTTTTATTTCTGTCAACTTTAATAAAAATAACCTAGACTCTAGTTTGTGCTCACGTTATCCCTGTATGTCTGAAGTGGTATCAGAAATTCAGTGTTTAATGAATTCCCACCCATGGAATCCGACAGTAAGAGGCAAGCTCTAGACATTGTGGTGCAATAAAATGAGGTCAAGAATTCAGTCATGACAGATTGGTTAGAAATAGAATATGAGGAAAGAGTTAGGATTCATTCTCGGACAGTGATGGGCTCAGAGTAAATTCAGGCTAAAATTCAAAATTATTGAGAATTAGATCAGCAAACTTCTACAGAGTGCACAAGAGTGAATAATTTAGCTTCTGCGAGTCTCATGGCCTCAGTCATACCTATATGACTGTGCCATATAGTGTTAAAGCAGTCACAGCACAGGAAGGAACAGGTGTGCTTGTGCTCCAAATGCACTGTTGAGAAAGGCAAGTGATTTGGCCTATGGGTTAGCTACTCCCAAACCACTGCTCTACGGGACCCCAAGTCTCCAAGGGCTTGCTTGTTGCTCAGAGTGTTCAGTTAGAAAATAAAGAATTGAAAAGCTTTATTTTTCCTGTGCCAAGTTTGGCCTGTTTTTTGCCACATTCCAGTCCTCAACAGTTCAATGCAAGTAGCAAGAGGCTGCTGGGATTCCTCACTGACTTGTAAGGTACAGGTCTACTGCCACACCCAGTTTTAATCTACTAGTTCAGAACTGTCATTTCGTCTTGGGGTCTTAGTATGGGCTTCCTTCTTCTGTAAATTGTCTTTAGCTTTTTGTAAGACAGATTCATCTCTCCACCTACAGAGAAGATATAAAAGGAACTTCTTTGGACCCACATCAGTGTGAAGCCCTTTCTTTAGGATGGTGGGACCCACTTAATGTACAATGTTACTCTTTCCAAAATGAAGATGTGCTCCAAGATGGTTTCTCTTTTTGCTTATTTAAAAGATTCAAATGGATAAGTGGCTCAATATTTAAGAGTGATTGTTGCTTTTCCAGAGGACCAGAGCCCTCTTCTGGCCTCCTCCAGCACCCATGCACATCACACACACACATACACACACACACACACACACACACACACACACACACACACTGTCTATAACTCTTTCCTTTAAAAAGAAGCATTTGCCCAGACCTGAGATAATTTTCTTCAGATGTCTTCAGATGGAGGAAGCCCTTTCTGGAAGGGCTAGACATTCTTAATTGCAGAAAGCTCTATTTTTAAAATGCAAATTGAGCCAACACTTCATGTTTTGATTCCTTTAGGCTCTGAGCTCTCTCTCTCTGCCTCCCTGTCTCCCTTTCTCCCTCTCTCTCTCTCCATATATATATCTCCATATATATATATCCTGGCATTGCTTTCCTAATGCCAGCTCAACACACACCTTTCATAATTCACCAATCAATACTTAATAACCTCAGGTATCACCAGTGAGTTCTTTACAATTAGTGAAGCTCCAGAATCACTGCAAATGTGGGCCTGATGGACATCCTCGGCATCACTATGCCTGCAAATTGTAGGTGGCACCAATTTAAGTGCTGATGTGTAACTCGTGTTCAGGCTTAGTTGTAGTCTGAGATGATGCATCACAGAATGGGTTGTGGCTAGAAATCAGATTGACTGCTAGTACCTCATAATGTACTCCCACAGAAAAATTACTACAAGTTCCTTAATACTATTCTATATTTTTATGCCATGTATAGTTTGTATTATACAGATTTCATGATTATAAGTGGAAGAAATTCACTAGGTAAAAATTGTTGAGAGATGAGATTATTGACTCATAGTGTTGGACCTCAGAATGTTTGTGCTGGAGCTCTGTAAGTAATTGAGTTCAGGAACTAAAACTCTTAGGTGTCTGTATCCACCCTTCCCTATTTATGACTGTTTTATTTTCTTCTATTGTTAAGGTAGTCTTCACTTGGCCAATGAAACAACCACAGTCAACTTAGGTATTACACCTGCAGAGCCTTGGCACCCAAAATAGAAGAATTCTCCTCCCTCTTGACCCTAACTATGAAGCATGTGGGAGGGTTTTTCTGTTAGGCTTCTATTAATTTTGTAGCCATCTCTGAATAAAGGTCCATAAAGAGATATTGGGAATCAACAAGAGGCCTCAGGGATTCGTTTTGTGCTCAGCCTCTGATTAGCTGTGTGAAATTAGACAATGTTCCCATACCTCAGAACAGCATGTTAATCTTTATTTGGAGCTAAGTTCTCTGAACTCAGAAAGATTTTGTGAAGAATAGTTCATTAGATAACAAATTAATTGCTTACAATTCCATGAGTGTGTCAATGACTCTGAGAGTTGAAATGAGCACTGTCTCCATGTTTGCAGATAGAAGCTGATGATCTTTCATCAGTGTAACCCCATGTATGTCTGCAATCAGATTAGTGTAACTTTTGTCCATCCAAATAACCTCTACGTGAAATGGGTTTTTTTTCAACTATTAATTAATAAATTTCTCTCAAAGGAGCAACAACAGATAAATCATTTAAATGCATATTTGTACTTTATATATTACTGTGTACTGAATTAAATTATAACCGTTTCATTATGAAACTACACAGTACCCTAACTTTAGGAATGATTTTGCTTCGCCTTTTTTCAAAGACCTTCTAGGACATGCCTTGCAAACAAAAGTGGCATGAGTATCATCAAAGTTTAAGAATAACTGTTTTCCCTTGCCTCAGGTCATGGTTCATTAATTCTTTCTAAAATCAGTTGGGCTGCTTCCTTAATTTTTCATAGATCTGGTTTTGAGACATAATGATTATCACCATGGCACTCACGTGAAAGAGTTCATCACATAAATAGACTGTAATTGAGTGTGACAAAATAGAAGTCACAACCCACAGAAGAATTAAACAACTGAAGAATTTATAGGTGGAAAAACATTTAGAAAAGTCACATGTAGATACGTAGAGATTAGAGGAGACATGTACATCATAAAAAATATTTGAAGTTTTCATAGTTTGAGGGCAACCCTGGAAAATTTCATGGAGGAAGTGAATCTTCAGTAGAATTTAGGGGAATTTGCAAAATAGTATTTAAGAGACAATGTGAGTGGCTTGACTCCAGAAGTGAAGACAACAGGTTACAAATGTGTTTTATTAAAGCATACTTCTCAGTGGCTCCAAAGAGATGCTCAAACTTTCATGTAGGACTAATTTTAATCCAACCTCTACCTACACAACCTGTGGATAATTACTGACGTACGTAAAGAATAGGAGCCACTCTGAGCTAATTAAAATAGCTTCTCAGTTACAGATGTCAGATTCCTTTCACATTTCTGATCGTTGACAGTGTTCACAAGGTTTGGGGGATGGAATGTGAGAAAGAAAGAGAGTTCTTATCCCAATAGAATCATAAATTATAAAATGCTAAATTAATAATTGTTTATTCTGAATTGATATGTTGCTCCTGTACTATACTGATCACTGTGATAATTCGGGCATGTTCAAACCATGGCCCATTGATCACATGCATGCCAAGATAGCTATGAATGCAGCCTAACACATTTATGGGTAACAATATCATATTATAATGCCAAAAGGTTGAACATCCTACTAGAGGGAAGGGTAGAAATTATGGAATTTATATATTTGCTGAATATTTTCTGCAATTTTGATATGTACAAAATACTAAGCTAATAGTCGAGGAAAAAAATTAATTAAACATGGCTCACATTTCCAAGAAATAAAACAAGACCACTGGGGCAGAATGTAACAGGATCTACCAGAAGCTTCCAAAGAAAGCCCTAATGGATCACAGAGTTGGAAAGACCAAAGAAACTTTGTAAAGAGACTGGTCAGTGTTTGAACGTTGAAAATGATTTTAAAAATGAGCAGATGAAGGACTTTACCAAGAGACTATAGTTTATCCAACTCCACTTCAGTTGGTACTTGCAAATGGAGAATAAGAGGTAAGATGCACAGACTGATGGAGGTTAGACCATGGAAGACCTTACATGCCAGGCTACTGACCTTAAGCACAACTTCTTAGGCAATATAAAATCATGGAGGATTTTATTTTATTGCTTTGCATGTATGTATGTGTGTGCATATGTCCATGTGAGTGTGTGCTTTGTATGTACATGTATGCATGTATATTTGTGCCCATGTTTGTGTGGGAATGCATTCATGTGGGTACATATGTGGGTGAAGACCAAAAGTTGATGTTGGATGTTCTCCTCTATCACTCTCCATATTTTTTTGAGACAGGGTCTCCCTGTAGCCCAGGCTGGCCTGGAACTCACTGTGTAGACCAAGCTGACCTCGACTTTGCAGAGATCAGCCTTCCTCTGCCTCTCACTTTTTGACACAGGGTCTCTTTAGTCAACCTGGAGCTCACTGATTGGCTTGACTGGCAGGCCAGCAAGCTCTCTCTGAGAGGATGGCATGTGGGGATGTATGAAAGTGGGACAAACTTAGCACAAACATGACTCAAAAAGCTTATCTGAGGAAAGGACATATGTGTGGGGCTAGAGAGAGTAAGCAGGACAGCTGAGACAGGAGAGTCTATGGAGGAATGTCACAGATGATGGAAGAGCATGGAACTGGACTTTTGAAGGAGGCCAGGTTTTACCTGATGCTCATGGAAGCAGGAAGAGATTAATAAACAAGGTCAAAGTTTATTGGAAAGCCAAAATAATTCAAAGACTAAATATAAGAACAAAAGGCATGAATAAAGGAAGAATGGTAAGATGTTTAGACTGGCTGAATTGGGGCCATTGGATATTTTAATTAGCTTGCTGCCTGCTATTTTCCAGTGAGGGAGAAGGAACCATTTACATAATGTGACAATGAAGGAAAAGGTATAGCCACTTAATGTGCATACGTTTCTCCACACATTTGCTCATGAAGTAGTGTATTTAACAACACTGAAAACGGAAAGAGAAGTCGGACTAGCTTTATACAATTCAGTAGAAAAAAATTAAACACGTTTTTACAACCTATAAGCAAAACACAAACCAGTTTTTGGAAAATGCATTAAATATAAAATTTTCAAATAAAATAATTTCATTTTTAAATGGGAAACTTGAACTTACAGACATGAATATAGTTTTGTACAAAAAGAAATTCATCTGTGTTTTCAAATTCTGCTCCATCTCCAAGCAGAATCATTGTCCCAGGAAGTCCCCTGAGCTGAGGTTGCTCCGTTTTCTAAAGCCCAGCTCCTGCTAACCCCTGAGAAGATCAGCATATCATAGGATAGCTGAAACTCATTCTGCACACTGTGGTACAAGATACACACTCATAACAGAGCTCTACATCCCATCATTCACAGTTCATGAGTCACTGCCATGCTATTTCTTAAGAGTATGCTGACTTTGTCTTGGAGAGCTCTGACTTTGTCTCAAGACATGTTCCTAGAGAACAAGGCTCGAGACGTAGGAGGCTCAACTGTGTAAGTCACCTTCTACCGTGCCATAAAGGGGAATCTATGGGGGATACACATCAGCGGCAGAAGGAAAATAGAAAACTGGATTGTAAAACTTCACTTGCCAGAATAACTATTGTATTCTCCATATTAGATTAAAATATATTTAAAGATTCTTCAGTTTGTTCTTTAGTAAGTGAATGCCTTCTGAGCTGTTTGTGTTACTAGTAAGGTTTTGGTTGCTTATACACACTGAAAATAGTTCTGACTAAGTTAAGGAGAGGAGAGAGAAAGAGAGAGGGAGGGAGAGGCAGAGGAAGAGGGGAGGAGGGAGGGAGAAAATGAGGGAGCAATAAAATAAGGGGAAGGAAGTGGGAGAGAAGGAAAAGGGAAGAGAGAGAGGACAGGAGGGGAAGAGAAAGAGGAGCAAACAGAGGGAGGAATGAGAAGGAAAAGGAAAGGAGAAATTTCTACCCAGAAAAAGTAGCAAAGTGCAAAAACGCAACCGGAAGGAGAAGAGCCAGACTTCTGAAAGGAAATTTGCAGAGGGTTGAATGTCCGGCATCAATAATTTTACCCTTTGCTTCTCCTGCCAGTGATCATCAAGAACTGTCTGCATCACTCCGTTCCAGATTCTACTTCTTAGGGAACAGAACAGACGTGTTTACATTCAAGCTACTGTTTGCCACTTGGTCTGAGGAGAGCTGAACACTGTCCTTTACAGTTCAGCTTTGACTGTGTGAGGGGCACATTTCATATGAAAGGAAAGGAACTCATCACAAGAAGAGGGAATAACATTTGCTGGACTGCAAACAGCAGATGCCCACTGAACCCACCTAAAGTCTTCATTTTAGATGAGGAAACTGAGTCTCAAAGTTAGAATAGCCCCTCCCTTCATCCATTTCCATCTCCTAGCGCCTTCTGTCAGCACTTTCCCGCTTCCCACAATTGCACACTCAGTTCTTTTAAAGACTTTCTCTTTTAGGAAAATGCAATAAAATCTTACACTATCTGTTCAAAATGCTTTGGAGCAAGGTAATGTCTTGGAAAAAATATTGCTAAATCGAAATTAAACATACTTTATGACCTTAAAGATAAATGTCATGCAGAGACCTGAAGGATGAGTAGTTATTAAGGAAGCGAATGTGGTTTGTGTTTGCTTGTGAGACCCACACAAAACAATGCAGAGAAAAATTACTCTTTTCTTTGTTAGTTGAGGAAACTGACAGATTTAATAATGATGTCAAGTGCATTTAAGGCATTTTCCCCTGGTTATTTGTGCTCTGAAATACTTTGTCTTAAAATGTCAGAGTGCTACTTTTTCAGTGGGCGCACTTTTTCAATTGAATAAGATTTCCACTGAAGGATTCAAGTTCTGGGAAGCACATTAAATTGCTTTGACGCTACTATTATGACAAAGAGCTTCAATTAGCACACTTGAAACTACATTCGGCATCATGTTCTTCTGGCCCAAATATGGATTTACACAGTGACCATGCATGGACTAAAGAAAGTTCTTAATTCAAGAATGTCTGCTGGTAGCTTAGTGCTGTAAGCCAGTGTGCATGCCGGCTCCTTTCCAGACCTTCCTTGGCCACCCATACTCAAGAAGTTGCCATTGTAATTAAAATGCACCATAATTCTTTCTTTATGATTCTGTATCACACCATGTAATCACATATTTGCTAAGAGAGGCAGTATGTGTAACTCTTCAGACCACAAAGCTTGAAGCAACCTCTGTATTAAAAACATCTCACCAATTTTATTGTTCTTGCATAGAATAACCAACTTCTCTGCATCTGTTTCTTTAACTGTAAAATGTAATGTAGTGGTATCCAGTTCATAAAGATCCTTTAAGAATTAAAGGAAATGTACAGAGAGTTTTATAACAGTACTTACTCTATAGTGAACATCATGTGTCTTTTTTTTTGGTCTTTTTGAGACAGGGTCTCCCTGTAGCCCCAGCTGTCCTGGAACTCACTATGCGCCACCACGCCTGGCTTACGTGAGTCTGTTATTGTGACTGTTTTATATGTCTCTCCTATCTGGAATCTGCATAAATACTTATGAATTCTGTGAGCACAGGAGCTACATTCCTTGTCATAGTAAACATCTAAGGAGAAAGGTGCCTCTTATATAGCAGGGGATCGATACATGTTTATAGGTCAAATTAATAGATGGACCAGTTTTACAGCTTACCATGTGTTTTCACATGTGTCAGAATTGAATTGAGCTACAGGGCATGGCATCAGATAACAAAAATACTTTGTTCATTTTACGTTTTAGGAAACAATGTTCAAAGTTAAGTGACTTGATCACAAGCTCAGAGTTAAACCTTTACAGGTCCCCGGGTCGTTTTATTCCATTGATCACACTCTTGAAGGCCAGCCTTTTACACATCTATTGCTCCATTTTTTTAGTCCCATCTACAAGAAATTTTAAAAGAAGAAAGAAAAACATTGCCTTATTCACCGACTAAATTGTTTTGAGCTCCTTGCTAATGAATTAGGAAGCTACTAGTTTTACTGTTATCTTTCAACTCCCCTTATTAGAAGTACTGTTTCCAGAATGATAAAACTTAGAATAGCATGTCCACTAAGAATTATAAATTTCACTGAAGTTTCAAGAAAGGAGAAAGAAGTCCCCTTCTCTGGCACACAAAGTAATTTTGGAGATAATGAGAAGTGTAATTGCTGATTGACAAAGTCAAACAATAATTTTAAATTGCCAGATAATATATGGGAGAAGCACGTGCTCCCTGACATCGGTGAATTTAATTGATTCACGTACTTCTTCACAGATACATGCTGACCTCTGTGACAGTCACAGTTCTATTTGCCAAATGATGAAAATGTGCTTGGCCTTATGGAGTTGGCGTTCTAGTGGACAAAGCAGGCAATAAAAAAAATTAACAAAGAAATATTTGATCAACTGTTAAAATATCAGTGAGTTCTAGAACTACAATAAATAATATAAAACAATAAAAAGGAATGGAAGTCTTGGGTTGTGACTATTATTTGGTATACCAAACCTCACTGAGTAGCTACAATTTAAGCAGAGACATGAATTAAATGAGTTAGTAGAACAGAGCTCATGAACATGGCAACAGGTAAGGGAAAAGGTCCTGAGACACTGAGAAGCTAAACTAGGCCCCCTACCATTACACCCAGAATCAAGTCAGTGAAGTCAAAGAACCAAGCAGGGCCATCAGACTTCAAAGAGGAAAATGAGGAGCTTGGGTTTTCTGTGCATAGTGAGAATCTCTAGAAGAATCAGGGAGGGAAATGTCACAAAAGAAATTAATTTTCACAAGATCCTCTGGCTACCATGTGAAGGATAAGGAATTGTGGAATAGCTTGGGGGTTTGTGGTAGAGACAAGGGCATAAGCTAGTAGAAAGGTTAAAGGTCGTTTGTTTCCCTGCCAATCCAGAGGCGATAAAGTGGTAGCTGTGGGAGGTGGGGGCCAGTACTCAGTTTTGAAAGATAAGACAGTGTTTTTCTAAAGCGTCTAGTTTTGCAAACTAGCGGCAGTCAGCTGAGTATCATTTGAGAGGTAAAGAGAAAGTAGGGATGGGACAGTGACTAGGGCAGTTAACAGCTGGATTGTGCTGGCCCAGACCTGTTTAATATGCGTGGATCCAAGTCTCAGGTGTGGTGAGATCACATGATGTGATTTTATTCTGCTGTGTTTCGCTGTTCGGCTAAAGACAGAGAATCCTGCCTGTTTACCTAGAGATGGCAGCCCACCAGGTGAGTGTGGTGAATTGGGAGGAGAATCGAACAACTACACTGCAAGGCTCTGAAACCCAGTCCTGGCAGAGTGAGGCCTTGAGGTGGTACCCATGAAACACGAATGTGAGTGAATGCGGCGTCCAACTTTCCAAAGAGCCCCCTGGAAATGACCTAGAACAAGTGATCCTGGAAGTGGGCCATCTTCATCGGTGTAATACATTTTTCTGTGTTTGATGGGTATCTCTTTCTTCTATTTCCCTTGATAGTAGTTGTTAAAGGAATCACAGAGTTTAAAGCAACTCTGGTCTGCCAACCAGCTGAAGTGCATCTCTTAAATGCTAACATCTTTGGGATGGCCTAGGCTGTAACACTCACATTGTGCTAAGGGAGTGAGGGTAGAGCCTGCCCTGGGCTTTGAGCCCAGTGAGGACGTCCCTTTTACCATGTCTCTGGATGCAGGAAACCCTCACTCAGTCCCCCACCTGATAGGGTTTCTCAGCGCTCCCCATGGAGTCCCTGGACAGAGATTCTGAGGAAGGATTATCTCTTGGGTAGCAGCCAGCTCCCAGTGAATCAACTCCATGGCCTACTTGCCAGTCTGAAGTCCAAGTTTTAATTCCGCACAGGTGGAGGTCGCTTTTCGCTCTGTGGGTGAGGGTGCTGCTCAGGTTTCTGCTATCTGGGAGTCGAAGTTAGCATCCCTGGAGCAAGCCAAGAGGAACCCCAGGAGGAAACCAACTGGGACCAGGTGCCTTAGCTCCTCAGCCTCGCTTCTGCAGAAACCCAGAGTGCGTCCCCCTTTTTTTCCGATTCTTGACGTCAAGCTCCAGCAGCCAAGGAGCCTCTCGCCTGTGCGTTGGAGAGCAGAGGGAGCTTGGCAGGAAGGGGAAGCCATCGCAGCAAAGGCTTGGAGGGAGCTGACCAACCCTATCCAGGCAAACCAGAGAGACCCACAGGTCTAGGGAAGGACACCTAAGGGCTCTAGGCTCCGGGAACCACCGGGTTGCTGCAAAGAGGGGCGGGGAGAAGGCGGGGGCGCTGTATGCAGCGCGCTGGCTCCAGCGGTGCCCGCGGGGAATGTGACATCAGCGGCGCCGGGCGCTTGCGGCTGCAGCAGGCAGCTCGCCTGGGCCGCACGGTGCACACCTCGCCCCCGGAAGGACGCGGAGCGGGGCTGGCGGCCGGGATGTCGGCGAAGGAAAGGCCAAAGGGCAAAGTGGTCAAGGACAGCGTCACCCTCCTGCCCTGCTTTTATTTCGTGGAGGTGAGTTGGCCCAGCGCCCTGGCATAATGCAGATCTTTCCAGCCAGCTCCCGAGCGAATTTGGGTCCTGGACAGGCTTGGAGGCAGGGAGATCATACCAGGGCGCGAGCCGCCGCTGTCCCCAAATGCCCGACCAGGTCCCTTTCCACCAGTTTTTCCTCCAGCGCTCCCCTGAGTGTGCCTGTGGACCCCAGCCAGCGTGGGGTGATTACCACTAGAAGTGTCTCCTGGGTGGCCTGGAGGAAGGGATACCTGTGCGAGTGTGGGTCTAGTTCCCAGGCCCTGTAGCGCCAACGTTCACAGCGTCCATCTGCGCCCCAGAGGGGCCATAATGCCCATATTTTGGGGTTTGTGTTTTCAATTTGCTGTTTGTATCTAGAACTCTCTGAGCTTTCGGTAGGAATTAAGTACACACAGCTATGTCTGGATTATGGCGACTGGTGGTGTCTGTGTAGTATTAAGATTACTGGTGGCTTTTATTAACCCCCCCAAACCTTTCTCCCACTACAGTTGCTATGGTATTTTCACCTGCTTCTAAAATTGGGTCTTCATTTCTAGATGTCAATCATCAGTCTACTGGCCTTTTGCCATGGTGTGTGTGTGTGTTCACATATTTCACATATATGCATATATCACAGTATATCTACATATTAATATGTGTAGATATATTTTAAAAATATATGACATCATCCAATTTCACATGATTTGTATCTGTGCTTTTATTCTGTCCTAAGCAGTATTACCCTGATAAGCAATTAACATGGAGATGCACTCATAATGAACTCCTAACTTACCCAATGCAGTATTTGAGGGAGGGACATTTTATGGGAGGGGTGTAAAGATTGACAGGTACAGGATTCCATGTACTATGATCCACGGCATTTGGGAGACATTTTTAAGCTATGGGTTTGTTCAGTTGTAGGTGAAGAAAGGGCATGTTGCATAGGTTTAGGAACATCTGATAGTTTTAAGGGTAAAATTGTGTACCTTATAATTACAGCCTAGGTTGCATAGAGAATTATGAAACTGTTGCTGAATTATAAATACCCTTGCTTCGTTGTCTTTTCAGCCAAATATGGAGGTTCTTACTTTCAAGTACAGATAGCAGATTCTGTATTGGATGATTATGAGGCTTATCTGGATTGGGGAAGAGCCACTATGTTAAAACTTGGGAAGAGGGATGTTGTGTCAGCCTGATATTATAGATAACTGTATATGTGGAAGTTTCCTTTATGTGTCATGCACTTTTAAATGATTTCAGATTAATGAGAAATGTATGTAACCAGCATAGGTCTCAGAGAAATTATTGCTGACCCCGTCATCCAGGACCTATAAAAATATTGTCCTCTTTGCTTAAAAATCATTCGTTCCTCTTTTAACAAGAAATTTTGAGCCCATTTCGTAATTAATTTTTGTGGAAAAATAATGTAAAGCTTTCTCAAAAAAATGTGGGCAGCTGAAGGTTCCACAAAACTGAAATACCTGCCTTCCAGTTCAGTTGCTAGACCACTTGTCGCACTGCTAATCCATTCAGTAGTTGTCTCACTAAAGCACTTTGAATTATGTCTAGATCTATTATATTTATTGAGGAGAAAGTAATTATTGGGTCCGTGTCTAGGAAGGCGCTCGCTTGAGCTCAGGTCAGCCAGACTACTAGGACAGCAGCTTTGTGGGTTCCAGTTACACTTCCATGAATGAGGATGCAAACCAAAGAACTTGACTGTTCCCTTAAAGAATCTGACTGTGCGCCTTCGAGGAAGCTTTAAAGGGGTACATGACCTTTAACTTAGGATTTTAAAATGAAAGTGTTTTATAATGATGGGAATTATGTCTCTAGAAACAAACATCCTACAAATGTTTCTCACGAATGGAAAATCATTGCTTTCAGTTTGACCCAATCAGATACCATCTATGAATTCTTGAGAGGGACAAGTTACAGAATTTGCTTGATGACAATTCAGAGAGTTTATAATGAGATTGGCTTTTGTTTCCATTTTCTCCTTATTTGTTGTTTTTGCATTTTTTTGTTTTGTTAGTTGTTGGTTGTTGTTGCTGTTGCTGTTTTGAGAGGTAACCCAAGCTAACCTCAAACTAACTAGTAGGCAAGACCGGTCTTGAACTCCTGATCCTCCTTCCTCCACCTTCCAAGTGCTTGGATGCCAAGCATGTCTTCCTGGTTCATGGAGTTGAAATGAGCATTTATAGCACCCTATCTTGAGGATAATAGACTTCTAATAGAGAGCTACACAATTGAATTGCAAATTATCTCCCTGAAACTTAAATGCATGAGGAACCACTAAAAAGCCTACAGAACAGGGGAGAAGGCATCAGTCCTCGGCTATTTGGGAGTTGGCAGCAAGCACTACCCAGCTCCTTCAAAATGACTCATTTTGAAGCTGGTGGGATGAGCCTTTGGAGGATGAATCTCTTTCACAAGATGAATAAACATAGGTTGAATTAACATGTCAGCAACAAGCACTAAAGGAACAGCGTTTTGCTTTACATCGTAGTTTCCCAAGACCTTAGTAATTAAGAGGGAGTGGCAAAATGTAAATAACTCTCCTTCTATCATGTATTGGCCCAGAGCCTATATATCAAAGCTCTATAACTCTAGACCATAACTAAAGTAACAAAATGAGCGTAAAAGGGCCAGATCTTCAGGTCAAAGCAAAGTGTCTGGGTCTTATGATGCTGGGGATGATGCAAGCTGCATTTGTTCAAATGACTCAGGCAGTTTTAGATTGCTATTCAAAATGGTATGAGACAGGGGAACTTAATTGGGAAAGTATCACTTAGACCAGCGAGAACTAAAGTCAAGTTAGACTGAAATCTGGCAGGAAAATGGCAACATTTGGTTGTTTGGGAACAAACTAGGCCTTACAGACAGATTGACCTGTTTCAAACATCATTTGTGCCGTGTCTTACTTGAGTAAGTCTGGTCAAGTTAGCTCTCTCATTCCAGGTCTCACCACATGTGATAGATATTATGTAATCTTAGTATAATGCACAGATATTCATGTATGATGGAAAATATTATACTCATCTCTCAGATTCTAAAGTCTACTCTGAGGCAGAAGCATCATGCCTGTGTTCAGGTAGGTACAGAGTTATCTTCTTCCCTCTCTTAGATGTGTGCTTAATCTGAGTTGTTTTATTTCTAGGCTATACTTAAAGGATCATCCCTGACAAGGTCTAATTCATGAGCTCACACTGTTCAGCAGAAGTCACCTCCTACCTAGTTTGAGAAGTGGTTTGGGTTTTACCAGATCCCTGAAATCTGTATGTGTTAGTGCTCAAGGGTAGACACTGTAGAGTACTCTTTAGTTTGTAGAATGTTGACAATCATCATTGATGAAGCACGCAGAATATGTGCCATCTTGCTCAGTTTTCAAAAATTCTCATTACGAAAGAGGCCATTGGGTCAGTGAGATCACTCAGAGGATAAAGGTGCTTGCTGTCAAGTCTGATTACCTGAGTTCAATCCCAGGAACACACGCAGTAGGCGGAAAGGCTGGACCCTCAAAAGTTGTCCTCTAACCTCTACACCATAGCATGCACCGCACACACACACATACACACATGCACGCACGCACGCACGCACGCAGAGAGAAGAGAGAGAGGGAAGTAAATAAATTACATATATATAAAGAAAGGGACCATTATTATCTGGGTTTTTAAAAAACAAAAATCACATAGAAATTAAATAACATGGCCAAGTTTACAAAGCTAAGGTTGTAGCAGAGCAGATGCCAACTCTGAGCCCACACTCACCACCACAGCAACTGGTGCACTTCACTTGTCAAAGGAAGAGCTGTATAGGCAATTATTTCCTCTGTTTTCTTAGTGAAGAAAAATGAATTTAAAAACAAGAAGATGGCACTTGGGAGGCAGACGGGAGGATCACTTGAGCCCAGGAGTTTGAGGCCAGCCTGGGTAAAGTAGTGAGCCCTTGTCTCAAAACAAGCAGATAGACAAATACCACAATAGGATGTGACAAGGGACTAACATGTTGCCATAGAGGTTATAGTTTTCTCTGGAAGAAAACCAGCTTCCTCAGCTCAGTTTGTCCCCCATTGGGGGCCTCTAAACACAAAGAGTTTTGAGGCAGTGTGAGTTCCCAAAACTGTCTCCTAGTTAGCTGCTAGTGTCCCTGATTAGGGAGGGAATAGGGATGCTGTGGCACTTCTGTGCTGGCCAGGTATCCCTCAACGTTTGACAAATCACAGTGTTCTGTGTCTAAAATCAAATAAGGCTGTCCTAATTTACCACCAAACTTGATAGTAGATGAAATTATAATGTTAAATAAACAGAGTTAATACAATCATTTTCCTTTTACCTTTGGTTTAGCTAATAGTGGTTTATGCTTGACAGTAATATTCTGTGGTAGTCTGAAAACGATGATGGCTTCTAGAACAGCATCTCACTTACGAAGACGTTGGGTAATTCAGCTTTGTACTGCTCACCCTAAGTAAAGAAAGATGAGGCTGTGGAAGGACAAGCATCTATCTAAGACAGTATTAGGTTAAACAAAAGAATAGGCAAAAATATTTCCCTAAAGAGAAGGTTGTTCTTGCCTTTCAAGTTCCAAAGCCCTCTTGGAGTGATGGCTGCATCAACTGTGGTGGGAGTGTGCTGGGAGCACAGCTACATTAGTTAAAGGTCTTTCAGGCTTAACTACCCAAAATCTCATGTGAGAAGGCCAGATGTCTGGGTGCTTATGTATTCTTTGTATGCTTTACATATTGTAATGATCCCCCTGTGCTCAAACTCACAATTTTGCTCTCCGTAGGCATCCTGCTCAAAAATCAATTCAATATGGATTATAAACACATGATAAATCACCTTTAAAGCCAAAAGGTGAAAATTTGGAATACAAAATACATGAGAAATAGATTTCATTTAAACATCCTGCTTTACAGAATACTTTTAATTACAAATCTAATATTTACTTTGTGGAAGTAGAAAATGTTTGATGTGTATTCACAGATTTTACAGCGATATCAAGACAGGTCTTTAAAATCTCTCATTTTCATGTACACACATATACATGTACACATATACACACAACTCTGCACACAAGCATGTATAAACACAGATTATTTGAGAAACTAATATTTTTTCACTTAACATAAAATAATAGTACTAGAAAAATTATATATCAAGAATATTTTATCTCAAAAAATTGAAATTATTTCTTTTGAGAAATATTAAGAAATTTATGATTTATAATTAGCATTAATTCACAATGTTTCTGTGTTGCATCTCATTTTTTTCCTTCCAATTTCATATCGCTCATCGGATATTTCTAGGAAATGAATTTTATTTTCCTTTACATAAACTTTAATCTCAGAAGGAAAACCCACATTGTAACATTTCCACATTTCGTGTATCAAAATAGTAACTATAGTCTTTTCCTCCTTTTCTAGATTGGATAGAAATAGTCTGTGCAGAAATGCTCTAAACCCTGCCAAGTGAGGTGAGGTGGAAGGTCTTCTCAATTAGAGTTACAAGGCAGAAGGTAATGCGAAGAAAAAGTAAGAGAGAAGATAATAGATTCCTAAGTTGTGGAGGTGGGGTCAAATAAGGACATTTTTGCAATATCAAATATTTAAACATGTAACCTACTATTAGTGAATTCTCTCTCCTATTTTTTAGGGCCATCTCTGTCTTATCTCTGTGAACAAGTCATTCAAAATGGTTTTTGTCCTATATTTTTAAAAATATTTTATTTATTATTTTATTTTATGACTATGCCTGCATGTATATAAGTGTGTCCATGTCATGCAATGCCCATGGAGGTCAGAAGATGAAAGCAGTTCCCCTGGAATTGGAGTTACACACAGCTATTAGTCACCATGTGGGTGCTAGGAACAGAACCTGGGTTCTCTCCAAGAGCAACCAGTGCTCTTAACCACTGAGATATTTCTCCAGCCCCTGTCCTACATTTTTACATCAGGAACAAAAAATAGTTAACTTCTGCCAGCCTCAAAAAGATTTATAATATTGATGATGATGGTGGTGATAGTAATGATGACAATATTAGTCACAATAGTAATAAATAATAGTGAACTTCAAGTTTTCTTTGTGTAACAGATTTCTACATACATTATCTTTAGTCCTCTGAGCTACCATCCAAAGAAGGTAAGCTTGTTCTTGTTTATTTGTGACAAGGTCTCACTTTGTAGTCCGGGCTGGTCTCAAATTTGGAATCCTCCCTCCCAAACAATGGGATTATAGGTACGCACTCCCATATATAACCTCAAACAAGACATTATGATCTTTGCTTTTTAAACCAGAAAACTAGCTCAGAGAGATAAATATCTTTGTCAAGGACATATTACTGTTAAGAAGTCATGACTTAAGTACTGGTCCATCTTTCTCTCTCCCATGCTATAACTACACAATGCTGTATCAAGTATTTAAGTAGAATAGACAGAACTTCCCCCTGCTATGAATTGGTTAGCTTCACGGTATTCAAAGTCATGTGCTTAGAATAAGTCTGTTTGGGACTTTGTCAGAGCGGCAGAATGGAAATTTTCTATGTAGTTAGCTACTGAATTTCACTATGTTGGTGCTATTTCCTACTTAGTGGTAACTTATTTCCTTCTGGCATGAATGATCTGAAGATATGATGGCTGTTCACTTGAAAGAAGTTTCTTTTTGCAAGCAAATAAATGGCACCTGCAAGGTACCTGTGGAGATTAATGAGGAGCTATGGGCAGGGGGGAAAGGAAGTCCTGGGACTCGAGTTAAGTTTAGGAAAGTGGAATGGATGGGTATACAAAATGATAGAGCATGAAGCAAGGATGCACAGTAAAGAAACAGAGAGAGGCCAAGCCAACAGGGCCATGGGAAAAAATTGAAGGGGTCAAGTGCATTGAGTTTACTGGAGATCTAGTCTGTGAGCAAACCTTGGAGACCTCTGTAGACATTCAGGTTATCTATACTAATTTGGTGAATAGAAAGCATTTGAGGCGTAGTTATTACTGTCTATGCTAGGAATGTGTTATAATATACTCACAGAAAACTTGCCCTATCACCATATGGATATATTACACAGCCTAGGCTTTTTCTCAAGCAAGCTCTCTTTTATAATACGTGAGAAAATGAACGATAGAAATGATCCCTGAAACCTCTATACACAAGGCTCAGAAAACAGTGGAACAGGGCAGAAAAAATATTAATGCATCTTTCAACTCTAACTACTGAAGCTTCCTCATGCAACAGATGGTGATTAATCCAGAAAACCACGACTGGCCAAAGTATAGAGAATAAGAGACCACAGAGTACTTATCCCTGGATAGGACACCTATATAAAACCTCTGCCACCCAAGGCTCAGTGATCATTGTGGGAGGTGGGAAGGAAAGGCTCTAAGAGAAGTGGATGACCAGAAGGAAACAGTTTTCCAGGTAGCTGGGAAGCTGCTCATATGAACTTACAGCAACAGTGACTGCATGCACAAGACCCTGAATCCTCAAACCAGACAAAAACCCAGCATAAAAAGTGTGGAAATGGGCAAGAAACCCCAACCTTAGCTGAGGAACTACTGGTGGAGGGAGACGTGGTTTTCTTTAGGGATGGGACACTAAATCAGTCAACTAGGCTCCAGTGGATAGACTTACACCAAGGGACATTTGGGGACACAAATGTGACTGGGTAAGCCTTAACATGTATGACAAAATACATGAAATCTGGTGGGGGACTAAGGAGGTTGAACATAGGGGAAGGGGTCTAAATATGATCAAAATGTATGATATTTGTAAAAGTTCAATAAAAATAAATAAATGAAAAACATTTACAGAAGAAGTTATTAGATAATTAACTCTAATAACGTTACATAATACAAGAACACTTGGTCTGACTCTCTTCTGTCAGGTATAAGAAAAGTATGTTCTAAAACATTTGGAGGTAATAACTGGCCAGCAATAGGACCAGGGTCTCCTGACCTCTGTTCTGCTCTTTCCTAATTATTACTTTTTTAGAAATTTTTTTGGTCTTTTTTGAGTCAGGGTCTCCCTGTAGTCCCAGCTGGCCTGGAACTCACTATGTAGACCCAGCTGGCCTTGAACTCACAGCGATCTGCCTGCCTCTGCCTCCTGGGTACTGGGATTAAAGGCCTGGGCCACCACATCCAACTATTTCTAGAATTTTTAAAAATATTTTTTTACTTAGTATTTGAGAATTTCACATATGTTTACAATGTATTTTGGTCATATTCATCCCCTCTTCCTCCTCCAACTCCTCCTATATCCCCCCCACCCTTTCCTCCTTCCCACTTCATATCCTCTTTTTGTGATAACCTACTAAGTTCAATTAGTGCTTCCCATATGCACATAGGTTTATGACCATCCACTGAAGCATGGACAACCTACAACTAAAGCCCTAAAGAAAACTATCTTTGCCCTAACAACCATCAACCCACAATAGGTCCTCAGCTAGGAGTAGGTCCTGTGAGCCCCTCCCACATCCACACTGGAATATCAACTTGCTTGATCTTGTGCAGGTCTTGTGCAGACAAGCATGGCTGCTGTGAGTTCATAAGCGTAGAGTCCTTTCATGTCCAGAAGACAGTGTTTCTCAGGACTCTTCCCCGACTTCTGGCTCTTACAATCTCTCTGCCTCCTCATCCATGATGTTCCTAGTCTTTAGGAGAATGTTCTGGTCTGAATGATAACATTTAATACAGGTTGTTGTAATTCAGCATGTGGATGAACAATGTTAACTGTCCGTGCTAATTTTAAGTCCATTTCATGGCATCTCATTACATTCAACAACATGTTAAGGTAGTTGTAAATGGGTCTGCTACTTTTCTGAATTGTTAGCCTTTTTGATGAAACATGGTTACAGCCAAAGGTAAAAATATTAAGACATATTTCCCATCCCATCGCATAACTGTTCACCTGTAATTTCATAGTCACTTTACTTGACATGAAGCCTCTGACAGAAAGGAAAGGAAAAGGAAACACATGCAGAAATAAAAGTGTAATTTGTGATAATAGTTACAACTGAATTTCCATTACACTTTAACATTTTTTAATATTTTATTTATTTGGTTGTTTTATGTGTATACAAGGTATTGCTTGCATGTAAGTCGGTGCACCCCTGTCATGCAATGCTCACAGAAGTCAGAAGAGGGCGGAGGGTCCCCTGGAACTGCAGTTAAGGACAGTTGTTAGCTTCCATGGGGGATGCTGAGAATCGAATGCAGGTCCTCTGCAAGAGCAGTCAGTGCTCTTAACTGCTGAGCTATCTCTTCAGCCCCCACTTTAGCATAATTTTTACACATATGTATCATCTCATCCTTAAACACAACATTAAGAGGAGATATTAACTCTTATTTATTAAGTAACTGACACAGAGAAGTTTAAGAACTTAAAACCCAATTAGTCAGGGCTTGGGCGATGGCTCAGGTGTTAACACATTTGCTCAGTCAGTGTGAGAACTGAAGTGCGGATCCCCAAAAATGCATGGTGGGAGTATGGCCTACCTGCAGAGGATCCCTGGATCAAGCTGGCTAGCAAAACAAGCCATGTGTACAAACTCTGGCATGTACACTTCCACACACATGTACCCCCACACATGCACCCATGCATATATGCCCACATATCTGTGCCCATACACATGCAAAACACACACACACACACACACACACACACGAAAAATGGAAAAGCCCAACTAGTCTTATTCTCTCATCTTTTTACAAGAAAAAATAAAGTTTCTATTTAAGCGGTGAAATGGCTTAATTATGAAAGTTAAGGGCAGCTCAGAATTCTATAGTACCTTCTAGAATAGGTCAGAGTGGAACTTTCAGATAACGCAATGTAATCCTTTCTTATGGGTCAAGCAGATTTGGGAATGTTGGTTGCTAAGGACGGAAATGCTAATTTTGGTATAATTAATGCTGAGATTCTTTTTCTCTTAGAAATTGGACTCTGAAACAATTGTCACCTCGGTCCACTATGGTTTGGCTAGTTGTTTTGAAATCAGAAAGCAGTGTCAGTCAGCACAGAAGATAATTGCTTGTTTGCTTGCTTGTAGTAACAAGGTGGATTCTGTGTTTTCAAAAGCTGGTGGACTCCTGAAGCATGCTAAAGAGAATAATGGGTACAGGTGATTAAAATCAATGTGATTTTGATAAAAATAAAGAAGAAATTGGTATATTTAACAGAAAAATAATACTCAATGGGGACAATGGAAATGTGTGAGGGTAGATTGTCTATAATTTCATGCTCTCACCAAAAGCCTCTGCTCCAAGACTGCTTACCGGGAAGCTGCCACATTATGGAGTCCCAGACTTGCTTGAGAAACTCATTCCTCAGACAGAGTCCCAAAGAGACCAATTATACTCTGTTTTGCAATAAGGGATGTTAAAATGAAATTCCAGGGATTGATTTGTTTTATAATTTTATAACAATTTATTTACCCATTAAATAAAGGCTCACTGATTGCTCAGGATGTGACTCTTCATTAAACCAATGGAAACAGTATAGAAGCATTACTGGCATGCTTGCTACTCAGTAGGGGAATTTGAATAATTTTCTGGAATTTTAAATTTTTATTTAGTTATTTATACACTCATTCATTTTGGTTAATTTATTTTTTAATCTTCTGTGTATAAGTGTTTTGCCTCCGTATATGGAGGTACAGTTCCTAGACAGCAGAACTATGATCTACTCTGAGTCTCTGCTCCATGTATATTAGCCACCCTCACTCTATGACAGCCTGACATCCTCATCTTCCCAGACATCTATGGTACCAATATAAATTTATTTGGTTTCAGGGTCTGCCAGATGCCAATGGTTTGATCTAGTTCTTTATTAAATAAAGAATATTATGCTTTCCAAAAAGTGATCAATGAAGAAAAGAACAATCCAAACTTTGAGAAAAAATTATTGCATTTAGGCTTTTAGCATGAGATTTACTGAACTCTATAAAGCAACAAAATATACCTAGAGAATTAAAAGGGTTCTTTACCTCTTGTATGATAATCTGGAAATATTTGTAAGAACTGAGAATTGCATGATTAAACATGGAGAATGTTCAACTCTGAATATTTGGGAAAAAATGGTAAGTCTCCTTTGTAGGAAAGTCTTGTTATAAAGATGGGCAGTGATCTACATGTGATGTATAGAGATGAACTGTTGGAAACTTTTCCATTCAGAGACCTGGTCTGAGTTCTAGCTTCCAGCTCAATTTTTCATGCATTAAGAAAAATTAGTTGGTGATTATCCTATATCAAAGTCTTGGACCCTTTTTTTCTAAAGACGTTTTAGATTGTGAGACCAGGAGATTCTTCATATTATTCATTTTTAACCCGTCTCTAAAGCAATGAAAATAATAAGGAAAAGACAGTAAGCAATCAATAAATTTTTGAGGCATTAACTGTTGATCAAGAACTATCACAACTTCATTAGTAGAAATTGAGGGTTGGGTAGAACCTGGACTGAACTGTAACTCTGGCACCAACCTTAGTCTTGGTTTTGGTCTTTCTTAGATAATCCTGAAGACTAGTTTTTCAGGCCTATTCAGACTCAGGGGAAAGACATAAAACTTCTGCACCACCTCCTCCCATTTTTGTTCCAATATGAGTAAGAAAGGCCAGATATAGTGCATCCCAAAAACTATCTGCATGCCTGCTCTATGGAAATATAAAAGACCATAAAGGTACAATTGCTCAGCCCTCTTGAATCAGCTGATTGTTCCTTTCCCCACTCCCACCCCTTCACTTTCCTATGATCACACAGGTCAGTGTCACAGAGGAGAGAGCAGGTAGGAGGTACCACAGCAGATGACCTTGAGACACACAAAGGCCTTAGTGAGCTGTGAATTCTACATTCTTTCCAATGTCATCTCTTCATTTTCTAGGCTATATTAAAGATTAAACCAAGGTCGTAAATTCCTGATCTTCGCAGACGTTGTTTAATATGACTGAGGGGTACACACTTGTGTTTGGGAATATGGCAGGAACTTCCCTATTTCTATGAGCAATACAGGACTCCTCAGCTCCATACACCAGATGGTCAAGTTGACAGAGCTTGGCACTCATATGGTAGGGAGAAAATGCTTCTCAAATAGATAGTTATCCTTTGAAATAGGTAGAGAGACTGGTTAGAAAACTTCACCAAACACAATAGTGTTTGGATAGCCCTCCAGCTAAAATAAATTTTCATTCTGTTGAGGCAAATTCTGCTATAGATCTGTGCATGTTGCCAGGTAAAAATTCTGTTTCCCCCCACCAAAAAATTCTAAGTTTCCCAAAGGGCTTAAAAATATTATATATGAGGGGCTGGAGAGATGGCTCAGCGGTTAAGAACACTGGTTGTTCCTGCAGAAGACCCAGGTTTGAATCTCAGCACCCACATGGCAGCTAACAACTGTCCATAACTTCAGTCCTAGGGGATCCAACAGGCTCTTCTGACCTCCATGGGCATTGCATGACATGGGTGCACTTACCTATATGCAGGCAATACACACATACACATAAAATAAAAATAATTTTTTAAATTACATATGAATGTTGTATATACAAAACTGTGTACATATATGTGTATATGTAACTTACTCTTGGTTCAAAGCAATTATCTTTCCAGGTGAGTTGATCAAGCAGTCCACAGCGGCTAATTTATTCATTTAAGTCTTTATGTTTCTCTGTCTGAGGTATTCATATCACAGGTTGTAGTGTAATAGGTTTGTATATATCGTTCATCTGTGCTTCTGATACAACTCAGTGAAACATACACTCTTATCTTAATTTAATCGTAGATATAGGGTGTTGGAAAATAAAACAGAATTTATTAACATTCTACATTAGCAAAGCACCTTTACTAACATAGTCAAGTAAATACGGCCTTCTGCAACATTGAATTTTTTTTTTAAATTTGAAATAGGGATGGTAAGAGGTGTATCTAAGCAAGTAGGAGAAAAACTTGGAGAGACCAACCAATGATACGCTGTTAGATTATCATCCTCCAAATTAGAATAACTAATAGAGCAAATAAAAATTTATCATGTGCATGGTACTCAGTCACCATTTGTTAAATGGCTTAATTACTACATAACAGAAGATATAAATTTCCATAGTGCTTACATAAAGTGGTTTAATGCTAAATTTGATGCCTAATTTCGGTAAACAACAAGGAAAATATTTATTTCCAAATATTGATAATCTTTAGTCAAATCCTTTCTGCGTATGTTACGTACATCAATTTTGGTCACAATGTCAGAATTTTCCTTTTTCTATATCTCCAATACAGAATTTATTTTTATGTTATCATGCAAAATAGGTTTCATTGTGGGACTTTCATGCATTATGTCATTACACTTTTACTCTAATTCATCATCTTCCCCAACTGCCTTTCTGTCCCTTGCCCCGCCCTGAAGGGCTCCTCTTCTTGCTCCTGATTGTCCCCACTTTTGTTTTCATGTCACGTGAATTCATTTGACCTAATTTCCCTAACTTTAGGATAGATCCTTCTTTTCTCATGCTCCCCTTTCTATTATAATGTCATGACCTAGGGGGCTGGAGAGCCAGCTCAGAGGTTAAGACCATTGGCTGCTCTTACAAAGGACCCTGATTCTATTCCCAGTACCCACATGGCAGCTCACCACCATCTCATAACTCCAGTTTCAGGGGAATCCAACACCCTCTTCTGACTTCCGCAGACATTGGCACAACACGAGTGCATTTACATATAAGCAGGCAATGCACTCATACACATAAAATAAAAGTAATCTTAAAAAATAAAATATTCAATGTAATGACCTGAGCATGTGTGTGTGTGTGTGTGTGTGTGTGCACGCACACACACACACACACACACGCAATTTAAAATCCATGTTCCACATTTGAGAGAAAGCATGTGGCATTTGTCTTTCTGAGTCTGGAATATTCACAAAACATAATCATTTCCAACTCCATCCATTTTCTTAAAAATGTCATGATTTTATTTTTTAATGACTGTATTATGTGTAGGCATTACATTTTCCTTATCAACAAATGTGTTGATGAACATCTAGGCTGGTTCTGTTTCCTGACTATTGTGACTAGAGCAGCATAAACATGGTTATGTCAGTAGCTCTATGGGTGCTGACTTACAGTGCTTTGGTTTTATACACAAATGGTGGTCCTACTTTAGTGTCTGAGACACATCCATGCTATTTCCATAGTGTCTGAACAAGTTTATGTATACATGTTTTAATAATATCTCATTCACTTGTCATTATTGCAATGACAATTTTTATCCTTGACTCCTGCCTTGTATAATGTAAAGGAATAGATATTGAACCCTAAAGTCAGTACATAGTTCATCTGTAAGATTATTCAGATAAATGTTTATATATTATTACTCTTTAAAAATAAAGGCAAGAAGGGTGGTATATGCTTTTAGTACCAACACTTGGGAGGCAGAGGCAGGTGGTTCTCTGTGAGTTCAAGGTCGGCCTGGTCTACATAGTGAATTCCAGGCTAGCTGGGGCTACAGGGAGACCCTGTCTCCCCCCCCCAAATATATATACATATATATACACATATATATACAT
This sequence comes from Nannospalax galili, assembly GCF_000622305.1. Classification (NCBI taxonomy): domain Eukaryota; kingdom Metazoa; phylum Chordata; class Mammalia; order Rodentia; family Spalacidae; genus Nannospalax; species Nannospalax galili. The sequence continues at coordinate 5,606,708 of NW_008338999.1, forward strand.
ATATATATCAGTAGCAAAAATACTACTTAATCTGAGCATACAAAGACCTTTTTACTTTATTTTAGAAGATAACAAGAAATGTATACCTAATACCATGCAACAGAAATTGTAGATTCTAGCAAAAGGCAGTAAACACAGTAATTACAAACATGAGCTCCGCAGCCAAATTCCTTGAGCTTAGCTGCCAAACTGAATAGCCTTACAAAAATCACATGATTTCTCCAGGCCTGTTTCCTTACACATGAGACCTCCATAATATTAGCATCTTCATCACAGAGGTATCATTAAGATTGCCTGAATTCAGATATGCAAAGTACTTTAAATGGTACCTGATAAAAGCCATTAGCATTCTATTATTATTAGTAGCATATTTTTAAAAGTCAGCTATATGTTATAGGGAAAGAGAAATTATACCTGTAAGAAGTGATTTAAAAGCAATTACTTTCAAAGCATGAAATACTGGTCCCCACCCTCAGGTCTTCATCTCTAATTTGCTTTCAAGAACAAAATTCTTTCTAAGACAATGCACATACTTCAGTGTCTAATCATGTAGGAGGAACAAAATTTCAGTGCCTGGGGTTAAGGCTGTGTTACAAAACCCAGTCCCCAAGTCTAATGTTAGATCAATATTCATGTAATGAATCAGTTTAGCATTATTTTAGACTTTACTGTTAAATCACTGAGTGATGGAATTAGTCTTTTTAGAGCTCTAGAATGCAGTTCTTATTTACGCATAAAGATATAGAGCCTATTTTCCCATTAGACCTAACATATATATCAGGTATGGTAGCTACTTTTTTCTTAATTGCCACTACTTGTGTTCTTAAACACTATCAAAATATTAGAATTCCAGAAATTCAAAGTAGAAAATATTTTTGTTTGTGTGTACATTTGATATAAATGAGGCTCTTTCAACTTGGACAAATTTTAACTGCTCTGTAGGACTATACTTTATGTGTCTATGTGTGTATGAGAGAAAGACAGAAAGAGACAGAGAGACAGAGGGAGAGAGAGGTATGCAATTCGGGATGAGAGATGCACACACCTGCGCATACAAAGAGGCCAGCCAAAGAGGTCTGCTGTCCTGTCCTATAACTCCCTACCTTATTCCTTTGAGACGGGGTATCTCTCTGAATTGGAGGTGGTCTGGAAGCCAGAAAGTCCCCTTGATTCTTTTGCATCCCTATAGCTCTGCAGCTGCAGGCACACATGCAACCACACCCAGATTTCCACCTTGTTCTGGGGAGTTGAACTTATAGTTGTGTGGCAAATGCTCTTACCTGCTGAGCCATCACCTCAAGCCCAGGACTACAGTTTCAACTGGAAGGATTGTGTGTGTGTGTGTGTGTGTGTGTGTGTGTGTGTGTGTGTGTTTAAATTGCAAGAGCTGCCTAAAGAAATAGCATCCCTGTTCAGGTCATCCACATCAACATTCATTTATTCTACATTGAGGGCACTCAGTATGTCAGCAATAAAGAGGGGAGTAGGATAGTTTCTCTGCTCTCGAAGCACCTATAGTTGAATAGGAGAGATCAGTAAGTGAACAGTTGACATCCCAAATGAGGAATTATGACTGCAGTGATACAGGCATCCTCTGAGCATCACTGTGCACCTAAAGTAACAACCCAGAGGAAGCATGAAATGCAGGAAATCCTTCAGTGCTGCCGGTGTGCCCAATTTCTGAAATGTTCTATTAGACATCATTCCTTAGGGAATATAAACAGTAAAGACAAAACCAGATCACATCCAAAATATATATAACGTCTTAAAATATTGCCGCAATAAATCAATGTAAGGTGGTTTTAGAGAAACCATGCAAGGAAAAACCTGGCGATACCAAGTTAACAAGAGTGCAATTAAGAAATGTCCGGCACCCTGTCATCTCACACATGGCCATCTCTCGCCTTCTCTCCTCTGAGCTGGCATGCCCACTGAAGCCTGGGGCTATCCTTTCCTGAAAAGCAATAGGCTAGTGCCAGATGGTGACATGTGACTGAGCAACCGCAGGGTATAATGGGGCACAGGCTTCCAGGAATTTCACAGACAAGGATTCAATTACTGGCCTTGCTGCTCAGAAATCAAGCATACTGTTTAACGTATCTGGGGCAGAGTCTTTATCCTAAAATGTCTCTAAAGATTCCCAAGGAAGTAATGGAAATTAAATTAGATAACTAGGGAAACATCTACATAAAAATCAGTTACCATACTTGCCCTTTTTAAGTGTGTGTGCATACTCGGTAAATTCTGTTCCAGTAAATCAAAGTAAAATGGGTCCTAGAAAGGAATTAACTGCTGAGCCATCTCTCCAGCCCCAGGAGAGATCTTAGATTTGAGCAAATGAAACACTTGGCATGTTTGGTTGATAAAGGATGGTGAATGTAGAAAGTGTTTAAAAAGATTTAAGAGTTAAGTACAACAAGGTGGCCTTTTTCAAATGCGTAAGTTCCCTACAAAGCCCATCTCCAACTTGGGAAGTACAGTCATTGCAGCAAGCTAGAGGAGGAAAGCAGATTGAGACTCCCAAGCAAAGCAGTTTAAAACATGGACCCTGGACTCAGGCACCTGAACAGGAGTCTGGGGTTCTCACTTAATGACTTTCCCATGGTCATACCATTTATGTAATCTCCCTCTGCCCTAGTTTTCTCATTTTAAGTGGGGAATACTAACAAAACTTATACTTCATGAAGTATAAATTCAATATAGCAGTCTCTTAGATGCAGTACAGTACCTAGCATATGTGCCCAAGTCCTAAGCACATGCTGATATTGTAAACAAATGATCTGTTTTCTTTTCCTTTAGTCATAACTTCCTGGCTTCTTTCAATTAAATTCACCACTTAGTGACACCTGAAACATGCAAAGCACTGATTGATGAAAAGGTCTCACTTTCAACTCCCTAATCTTAGGAGAAATCTATTAATATACAAATATCCACTGCAATCAAGGCAAATGAACAGGTCCTTCAATAAAGCTAGCGATGAAGAAGGTGGAAGTCCAGTTCCAAAAAGAAAGAAGATTTCAGAGAGAGAAAATATGAACGAGTAAGGTTGTTATGAAAAAAAAAGTAAAAATGTAGCAATAACCTCAAATTTAGAACATGTCTTTTTTAAGATGTGTGCATGATGGGAACATGGGGGCTGTGTTCACAGGTTGAAAGTGTGGTGTGTAGACATCAAAAAATTTTAAAGGGCAGTTGAGGTCATATATACAAGGTCATGGAGGTCATTCTAAAAATTCCTCACTTGCTTCATTATCAGCAGAACATTATTAGTTGCATGGTCAGGTGTGAATTCTATGGAAATTAGCCCATAAGCCTTGATGGAGGAGAAGGAGAAAGAAACAAACTGAAAACACAATAGACACAGAAAGCCTTAGTCATTTAAAAAGGGAGGGTGTGACTGAAGGGATTGAAAGGAATGTTTCTTGAATTGTGTCATATGTGGAGGATTTTAGAATCAGACGATGATGGAAAGAACCCCTTATTCCACTGATAACAAATGGGGCCCTAAAAGGTTAAGGACTTGCCTAATCCCAGAAGCCATAGAATAAATGGAGAAACTGGCTGTCCTGCTTCGAAGCTAGCATTGATCTCCCCAACTCCCTCACCTTCTGTTAATTTGTATCTACACATGCCATTTTATGTGTGAAAACCAGTTCTGATTTCTGGACTTTGGAGACTGCTAAAAATTCGTTTTGACCCACTCCCTTAATGAGACTAAAAGTACCTGGTTTTCTTTTATTGTCTGTTTTTGAGGTTCATTGTTACTAATTTGAATATAGTACAATTAGAATGAAGATAACTTTATAAATCATAAAACTGTACACTATATATTTGCTATGAATATCGTCAGCATTTGAAAGATACTACAGAATGTTATTGAAGTTTGTCTACAGGGAGGAGAAAATTTTCTCATAGTGTGTTGCCTAGTGACAACCTTCTCAGTGGCCACAGTCTTTAATAAAACTATTTTGACCTGCTAATAATATTTTGTGGTTTGAATTTCATTTCAGTATAGGTATTGTGGGGATAAATTTCAAAATCTTGGGGATGGAGAGATGGCTCAGCAGTTAAAAACACTGGTTGTTCTTGTAGAAGACCCAGGTTCAAATCCCAGTACCCACATGGTAGCTAACAACTGTAACTCCAATTCCAGGAGATCAGATGGCCTTTCTGTCCTCTGTGGGCACTGCACAACATGGGTGCACTTGCCTACAGGCAGGCAATACACTCAGACACACAAAATAAAAATAATAAATATTTTTTTAAAATTTCAAAATCTTTGTGTGTTCATGTGTGTGTACATATGTGTGCACACACATACAGAGACCAGAGGTTGATGTCAGATGTCTTCCTCGCTCTCACCTTCATTTTTTCCCTTTTTCTTCTGTCTCTCCCCTCGCTCTATAAGTGTAAAGTGTTCATATGTGTGAGTGTTCACATACACAGGCTGCAGCACATGTTCGGATGTCAGAGGACAGCACCTTGGGTGTCAGTTCCCTGCCTTCCACTCTTCCTGAGGCACGTCCCCTTGCTGTTCACTGCTGTGAACACCAGGCTGGCTGACTGAGGGCTTCGAGAATTTTCCTGTTTCCATCTGCCCCCACCCCCATCTCTCTACAGAGGCCCTGGGATTACAGATATGCACTAATACATTCAGCTCATCCATTGGTTCCAGAGATTCAAATCATGGTCCTCAAGCTGGCTCCACAAGTGATTTATCCATTGGGACACGCCTCCATACCCTGTACGTTACTTTTTGAGCAGACACTCTCTCTGACACTAGAGATTCTGTTAAAATGGCTGTCTGGCAAGGCCCAGAGTTCCTCCCGTTTCTGTCCCCCACTAGTACCGTGATTTCAGGTGCAGGTCATGCCCATCTATTTTTTTGCATGGGTACCTGGGATGGAACTCAGGTCCCCATGCTTGTACAGCAAAGCACTTCAGTGACCGAGCCATCTCCCTGGATGATTTTGGAATATTGTCAAGCTTCTAGGCCTTTCTATTTTAAATTTGTTATTAATCTAAAAATGTTCCTCTTGAAAATTTGCATAATTATATTCTTTGACTTCTTGTGGTACTACTCATAACAAAACCAATATGATTTAAGTTAGAAATTTCTTGAGCAAGTGCAATTCTTCAAAAGCTAGGATGCTGCTGTGTAAGTCATCTTGTGCCCACAGTGTGAGGTTCATCCTTCCTCCTTATGCTCTCCCCAGTGGCATGTTACTCTCTTCTGGACAGCTATACTTAAATAAGCCAGAGACATCTCAGTTTGAATAGTTTCAGTGGTACCTTAGATAGCCCCCTCACAGGTTTCTCCCATCCTTCTCCACCCTAAGGAATGCTCTACCATAAGTGCTCAGATTACAAATCCCTTAAATCAATCTTTGTTTCCTCTTCAATGATTATCCTCTCAAGTACTGCCCTTCTGTCTCCACAACTAAACCCAGAATCAGTGACTTTCTGTACATCTTGAATTCTGTGTTCTATAAAAGCTGCCTCTTGGCTGGACTGCTGGATCTGCCTTGTGTCCACTGGAACTCAAGTCAAAGAGTTCACATACTTTATGAACCCGGCAGACACAAATAGACATTCACTGAGTCTTGAAGAGTTTTCTAAACTTTCACCATACTTCTGCATTAAAACTCCCACAGTCTATCCTCAATCCAACAGCCAGAGTGATCTTTGTAAGGTATTTCAAGTTCTATTATACCTCTGCTTCATCTCTCACTGTCTCCAATTTTACTTTTTATAAAATCCCAGCTCCTGCCATTGACTGCAATTCTCTGCTAAGGCTGGCCCCAAATCTACTTCTCTGACTTCATCTTATAGCATATTCTCCATTTGATTAAGCTTAAATATTTAAGCTTGGTCTTCCTTGAGTTAAAATAAGAATCTAGGCATTGAATTTACCATCACCCTCTTCTTTTGACAATTTTTTTTCCTGATATTCTTGTTTAGCTTTTGTCTGCCTTCCTCCACTAGAATCAATATTCACGTGAATAAGGGTTTTGTTTTATCATAATTTGAAGAAGGACTCATAGGAACAGGTTCTCAATAGAATTTGTTGAAAGACAACAGTAAGGAGATGACCCATCAGTGCAGCATGTTTTGAACTGGCCCTTTGTGATGATGGTGCCACTGGCTTAAGAGAATCTTCTAGGACTCTGAATCCACGATAGCCATAAAATAGGCCAAGACAGGAATTAGCCTGTGTTTCTCCAGAGAGCAGAGTGAACCCTCGCCAATGAGAAGGAAACTTGCCCTTAATATTAGCATGCTAACAGTAAGTAAGCCACTTGTCCTAGATAAAGCATCACGATCAATTCCATAAATATGTCATTAAAACTGACACATCTTGAATATTTGGCTTTTTGAAACTAACACGAGAAAAAAACAACATTATCTGGAAAATGTGATCTTGTGAAATATTTTTTTTTGTTCTTTGTTCCATGCTCCGAAAGTTATGATTGTATGGTTCTAAATGCTCTATCACTTAACAAGTTTCTTAGTAGATAGTAATTATAAGACTCAATCTCTTCTTTTTGAAAGCTACATTTCTAATATTTGGGTGATGTCCCTCCTCTGTGTTGTCACATGAAACAGCTTGGTTCACCATTTTTTCTTAGCTCTGTCATGACTAAAGAATGAAATACCTATGCTGGTCCATAGAGACATTTTAGAATCTTCAAATCTCATTTCAAATGCAATTAAAGCAGTCTGTGTAACCGTTCTTAATATGTGCATATTCTATATGTATTCCCAAATTAGCACATACCTTCTGTTAAATTTCTTATGTTCAAAAGAAACTTCTGTTGTTAAGCATCTCAAAAGATGAAAAGAGGAGCTGGAGAGATGGTTCAGCAGTTACAAGCACTGATTGCTCTTGTAGAGGACCCAAGTTCCAAGCACCCACGTAGTGGCTAACAACCATCCCCAACTCCAGTTCCAGGAAATCTAGCACCCTCTTCTGACCTACGCAGCATTGCCCAACACAGGTGCACTTACATACATGAAGGCAATACACTCATATACATAAAATAAAAATACTAAAAGAAAATTGTTTTTAAAAGATGAGAAGATACTTTTGAAGACAAGTATGGTAGAAATAAACTGTGATTTAATTCAATGTACTTGGATTATAAAAAAATTGTTGTAAAAAATCTAAGACTTTAAAATTGGAGATATAAACATCAAGGGAGAAGAAAATGATTCTATTTTGAAAACAAATAAAGGTATTAAAACATAATTTTATAAGAGACAAGAAGATATTAATACATGGATAAAATTACATAGCTGCAAAAATTGGCTAATGTAAGAAAGGGCAAAGATATCCAAATATTAGGGACAAAAATGATTTTAATTCATATGTTAACTTATTTGTGAGGTTGACTCTATTAACATATATTTGGAGGTCACTATGATATAAGTGAAAATTAGTGGCAATTCAGAAAGTAATATTAGACCTCTGCCTGAAGGAGATTTTAACTTGGGAAGCACAACAAACATCTGTGCTAATTTATAGCAGATAATAGGGGCCAATGCTTAAACATTTTCCAGAAAAGAAGTGTTAGGGAATTAAGAGTGAGAAAATTACCTTAAATATGATTTTGGAGTACAGCCTTATGAGAAAGGCCACGGTTGAGAGCTATATTACTAACATTAGCAATTTCTCATACATTATCTCAGCAATCTTCTCTCATCTGTAGAGGATCATTCCAGGAAGTTCTGAGAATGCCTGAAGCTGTTTATAGCAACAAACCCTGTATGTACTACATGTGCATGGTGGGGTTTAGTTTATAAATTAGGCACAGGGAGAAATAAGCAATGCTACCAATAAAATTGGGCAATTATAGTATACTATACTAAAATTTGTTGAAAATTTTTACATTATTTCTGTAATTTACCACTTGATATTTTCTATTTTGTTTTATTTATATTCATTTTATTGATTGCGATTTTGCTGTTATTTAGGTGGGTTTTGTTTTGTTTTGTTTTGTTTTGTTTTGTTTTGTTTTGTTTTGTTTGAGACAGGGTCTACCTGTAACCTCAACTGGCCTGGAACTCAGTATGGAGACCAGGCTGGCCTAAGTTTCACAGAGATTTGCCACTCTCTGCCTCCGAAGTGCTGAGATCAAAAGTATGCACCACCACACCCTGCTTATCACCTGATATTTTCTAAATCAGAAATGACTGAATCCACAACAAAGCCATGGATGGGAGGAGGGAGCTAATAAACTATTCTTCATTCCAGATATGGTCTGATTTTGTTATCAAAACCTCATTTCATCTTGCCAACCAATCAGTGGTGGTGGGAACTCTCAGTGTAGCTACTTGATACATATGAAAACTGCAATTTAAGAAAAGCAATCCCTGGCTGTAGAGATGGCTCAGAGATTAAGAACACCGACTGTTCTTGCAAAGGACCCAGGTTCGAAACCCAGCACCCACATGGTGGCTAACAATTGTCTGTAACTCCAGTTCCAGGGGATCCAGCACCCTCGTCTGTCCTTCATGAGCATTGCATGACACGGGTGCAGTTACATACATGCAGGCAATATATGCATACAACATAAAATATTTTTAAAAAGAAAAGAAAAACAATCCCGAAGTCACCACTGGTAGGTGGAGAAAGAAAGAACAGGTACTAGAACCACTCATGCCTCAAAAGTTATCTGATTCTGTGGCTTTTACTACAGTTGTGATGTTCTAAATGTTCATCCCCATTTGCACATGTACACACACACACACATACACAGAGAGAGAGAGAGAGAGAGAGAGAGAGAGAGAGAGAGAAAGAGAGAGACATGGAATAACACTTTCATTCTTTGGCTATATCTTCATTAACACAGTTATACATGTTCTAATTCTAAAGTAATTTTATCCATAAAACTCCAAGGCTGGTTATGTCTCTACTCGAGAAGATTTCCTTTTTTTTTTTCAAATTGGTTATGTTGATAACATTTTGCTCACCTTTCTTCAGGAGAGATCAAATTCATTTTCCTGGCATATGAGCATTTGAAAATGAGATGATCGAAATGTTATCTGAAGGACATTGAAAATCCCAAATTTCACTCTCCACTAGTAAAATACACAAGAAACAACCCTTTGTGACTCCTGTTCCAGGACATATGATGTCTTCTCCTGTCCTCCAAGGGCATTGCAGGTTAGAGGTCTTTACATACATGCAGGCAAAACATGCATACACATAAAATAAAAACAAATAATTTTAAAAATAAATAAAAATGAGTTGGAGAGACGGCTCAGCAATTAAGACCACTGGCTATTCTTACAAAAGACCTAGGTTTGAATCCCAGCACCCACATGGCAGCTAGCAACTGTCCATAACTCCAGTTCCAGGGGATTCAACACCCTCTCTGTCCTCCTTGGGCATTGCACAATACAGTTCACTTAAATACATGCAGGTAATGCACTCATACACATAAAATAATAACAATAATAATAATAAATAAGGGTGAATTATTTGGCATTCGAATAAATAGGGAAAACCTCTCCAAATTTGTAGAAATCACACATTTAAGAAGACATCTGTTTATGCTAAGTGCTGCATATTTTTAGCTAAGAATTTAAAGAAAGTAAATCTTTAAGCTAAGCTATAATCCTTTAAGTTGGTCATCATCATCTTAACCCTTTATTCCTTTTTGTTGTTTTGAAAAGAAGCTCGAATAATACATAAGACATAAGACTCTGGAATGAGAATTCAGTGGTTCAAAACCTAGCTCTGCTACCTACTACCAATGAGTGTGCATCACTGTACATGAAGACGATGATAGGGCCTATCTTCTGTTATGGGAGATTTAAATTGAGCGAGTTACAATAAATGAACCGATTAATTCCTAAAATAGAAAATTATCTGGCATGTATTAAGCTCCATATGATTTATTTACTTAATTAAAATTATAATATATTTATGTAAATTGAAATGGAAATTTCACTCACACACTTACCATGAAGAGCTGTTTTATTGGTCAAGACTGAAAACTACTATTCCTATATGACAGGAGAGGGAGGAGTGGGGAGAAAAAAATAGGAATTTAGAGTGATCAGATGGCAATAGATAAGAGAAAATATAAGTATTTCCACGCAATTTTTTTGTGGAAATAGGCCATCAGAAAAACAAAGATTAATTATCAATTATGACTAACTTTTCCAAACATAATGACCATGTCATTACAAAAAAAAACCTCAAGAAGAGAAAGAATAATTCTATCTTGAAAATTTATATTTTTAAATAAGTAAACAATTCATTAGCGGTTGATATTTTTAGCAAAAATCTTTCCTGTTTGGTTAAGTAAATATTCTGTCTTCCACAGGTAACAAAGCTTTGAACTAAACAATTTGGGGGGAGCAGATACAACTGCCACATGTATGGGGGGTGTGACAGAGGTGAGAGGTTGACACTGGATGTCTTCCTCAATCACTTTCCATCTTATTTTTGAGACAATGCCTCTCACTGAACCTGGAGCTGACTAATTCTGCTAGACTGACTGGACAATGAGTTTCAGGAATTCTCCCATCTCCACCTCCCAAGCTCTGGTATCACAGGTGCATCTTGCCCAGCTTGCTACATAGGTGCTGGGGATTGAACTCGGGTCCTCTGTTTATCCAACAAGCAGCTCACCAACTAAGCCATTGCTCCAGCCCCAACCTAAAAATTTAAAAAACAAAACATAAGCCTGTATTGTCAGGTTCTGAAAGGCCTAATATTAATTAGGCAAAGCATTCACAATATTTTCTTGCTAACTGAGAGCAAGTCTCTAAGCTTATTCCCCTTGATTGCCAAGCCAGTGTCTTATTCTCTGTATAAGAGATAGCACCCATGGAGTACCAGGAGCATTCTTAGTCGAATAAGAGAATAAGTTCACAAATTCTACAGAAAGTCTAGAAAAGTATACTATGCTTAGTTTAAGGTTAGTCAGACAAATAGCTAGTAAAATTAGAATTTCAGATAAACAATAATTCTTGACATAAGTCTTTCCCAAATAGTGTATGAGAGATTGTTATACTAAAAATTATTCATTGTTTATTTGAAATTCTTATTTTACTAGTTAACTTGAGTTTTTATTTGCTAAGTCTGGGAACTCCAGTCTAGTTATTATAATAAGTTAAGGTTTGTGCATTTATTAAGTTAGTCATTTATTGACAAGTAGCTATTGGTCATTAAATTGCTAAATGATGTATTGAAAGTCTGCCATGTACTAATAACAATTCTATTGTATGGCAACTCACAATAAATAATATTGACAGATTCTCACTTCATTAGGTGTTTCTTTTAGTGAGAAATTATAGAAGATGAAAAAAAGTAAGTACATGTTAATTTACAAAGTAATTTCAGTTAGTGAGTGGTATGGAGAAAATCTAGCAAAATGATAAGGTGGATGATGGATCAATGGCTACCCTAGCTAGAGAGTAGCTAGTCGATATCATTAAATGATGGAAATGTCCTTTATGCAAAGAGCTATGGAAAGGCTAGGAAAGGAAGAACCACAAATGCAAAGGAACCTGTCAGGAATGAATTTGACTCCCATAGAACCAGCATGGAGAATGGTCTGATTGTAATTAGCAGGGAGGTCAGGAGCGATGGAATCATAGCACAAGCCTGCAAAAAGAACCCAATCTTGCTGAAACTTCCCTTCCATGGAATAGCATTTGAATTGTGTTTAGGTAAGAATGGGAACCATCAGAATGCTTAAGGTGTATAGCGAGATGAACCGAAATCTTTCCAGAAGACTCCTTGTGATTTTAGTGGAAAAAGGAATGAATGGATTGATAGGCAAAGCGCTAAGAGGGGACACCAGGTGAGGGTAACAGGCTGCTGGCAGGCTGGGCAGGCAGATGAACTGGAGATGCTCTGTGAAAGCCCAACGATAGCACTGAATGAATGAATTTTCCTCTGGCCCACAGAGCAGTGATGTGAGACAGGAAAACATCCACCTGTTTCCAACTTCAAGATGTGCTGATTCCAGTTTGTCCTGTATACACAAATAAATTGTCTCCTGTGTCTTTTGCCCTCAGTTGCCTATACTGGCATCGTCGGTGGTTAGCCTCTACTTCCTTGAACTCACAGATGTCTTCAAACCTGTGCACTCTGGATTCAGCTGCTATGACCGGAGTCTTAGCATGCCATACATTGAGCCAACACAGGAGGCCATCCCATTCCTCATGTTACTTAGCTTGGCTTTTGCTGGACCTGCTATTACGGTAAGAACTGACCCCCAAAATGCATCGATCAGTCCCCAAAAAACTAAACATGATCAAATTTGTATAGTAAGTGTGCTAAAAGCAAGCAAAATGTGAACTCTTGGACATGTTGGCATTATCATGTAGTTAACAGATTAAAATTATTTGCATTAAAGTTAGAAAAGTTTATGATTTCAAAATGGGCTTTAATTTTATAAATCATGAAGTTTTGAAATTATGTAATTCTTCTTGAATGGTTACTACCCTATTTGTGGTACAGTTTTAGTTGTATTTTCTGTGTATTTGTTTGCTATTTGAATTCCAGAAAACTGGGGAAAACATATAGCCAACAGATTCTACCAACGAAAATATTATTTTCAATTTCATTTATATTAAATTAGCATTTTATACTGATTATGAGCAATGAGGCTTACCAACTGAAAAGAGATAAAAACTTACCTTCCTGACATGCACACATGCATGCATCACACACACATACACTCATCTACAAATACAAATACATACGCAAATATACACATACACAAAATACAAACAGATATAGATACATATACACACATACACTCATACACAGAAACATACATAAATACATGCAATGCACACAGATACATACAGAAATAAGATGCTTTCATTCACCACAGACATTTACATTTCAACCATAAACACCTCAGCCAACCAGAACTGAATTAAAACATGGTTGTTTAAATGTGTTAGTACATACCACAAATAACAATTTTTTTAAAAAATATTTTATTAGCATTGCTTTAAGAGGTTAACATGGTTGCACTGAAAGACTTTGTATAGGTGGAGAATTTGGAAAGGGAATGAATGGCAAACTCACATTATAAGAACAATGACAAACTTCACATTATTGATGAAGCTTGGTAGTAAAGTTTTGTCAGTAACAATATTCAAACAACATAGCAGTACCTTAACTTATTTTTTAGTTTGAGAATTGTATCAGTTTAGTTATTACAGTACTATTTTTTTTTACTTCCCAGACTGATTTTTTTTTTCTAGAAGTTCACTTGAGACATAGGTGAAGGCATACTGGGCAAGTAGAGGATTAATAGAAAAATAATGGAAAAACTCTTGTGCCTGATGATGTGAAAGGTCCAATATGATTCCCAGGACCATGTGTTGAGTGAGGACCACAGCTGGGCCTCAGGGAGGCGGGAGGTCTGTTCCAGAGAATCAGTCATCCCAAGACCAGAATCTGCAAATAACAGATGCCTCCCCATCCCTAGAATCAGAGGCAGTCTCTACCTTGCACAACCTGGGACCTCAGGGGAGGGAACTGTGGGAAATATAGTCACTCACAGAACACTGAAACTGCTGCCCAACATCAGGAAGTCCTCCATGCCCTACTCTGCTCCACCTTCAGCTTACCACCAGAGGGATGTGGAACCATGACTCACCTTAGGGGTCCAAAGCTTCAGGCTCATCTGAGGGGATCAGAGCTCCAGGTTCATAGGAGGGGACCACAGCTCAGGCTCACAGGAAGGGGCCGCAGCTCCAGCTCACGAGAGGGAACCATAACTCCAACTCACAAGAGGGGACTGCAGCTATAGCTCACAAGAGTGGACCACTGCTCCAGTTCACCAGAGGGGACCACCATTCCAGGTTCATGGGAGAGGATCATAGTTCCAGCTCACTGGAGTGGACCACAGCTCTAGCTCACAGGAGGGAACCTTAGTTTCAAATTCATGAGATGGGGCCACAGCTCCATCTCACAGAAGGGCACAACTCTGGCTCACTGGAGAGGATCACAGCTCACAGGAGGGAATCTCCACTCTAGGTTCATGGGAGGGGACCACAGTTCCAGGATGGCAGGAGGGGACTACAGCTCCAGCTCAAAGGAATGGTCCCTGCTTCAGAGTCCCAGGAGGGGACCCCCAGTATAGGCTCACAGGATGAGATCACAGATCCAGATTCTCAGGCAGTAATGACAGTCCCAGGCTCACAGTGAGCGGCTATTGCAGCTCTGGTTCACAGGAGGCTGGCACAGGTCCAACTCAGGAGAGGGGTACCAAGCTCTAGGATCATGGGAGACACCACAGTTTCAGATTGATGTAAGGGGACCATAGCTCCAGGCTCATGAGAGACAACCATAATTCCAGAGTCACACAATGGGAACACAGCTCCAAGTTCATGAGAAGTGACCCCAGGTTCAGGTTCACAGGAGATGAAAACAGTTCCAGGCTCATGAGAGGGGGCCACTATTTCAATTATTCCTATTATTTTCTGTCTTCATTGTTCTGTTAACACAATTATACTTGTGTTTAAGAAAGAGCATTTTGGCTTCTGTACAACAACACAGGCAACAATTACTTGCTGGCTTGAATTTCTCACTTGAGGGACAAATTGATACTGGAGAAAACTGCTTTTTGCTTTCAGTTGAGGAGACAGATGGATCACATATCTTGTTGCTGCTGTTGTTTTCATGATCAAGGTTCCAGTTGGCTTTTTTTGGTAACTGCAGCCGTCACATCTTCTTCCCAGGCCAGGGGGTGCCAGTGATGAGACATCTTACCCAGAGTTGTACTTTGTGAGAGCCACCACCACTGGCATCTTGGCTCTTCAGCTATTTTCTTTTTTAATTACCAAGTCCTTTTGTCACCTGAATGATGATGATAGCTAGCTGACCATGGTGGAGGTCTAGACCCTGGCAAGAGAGATGCACCAGGGCATGGCACAGTGGAGTATTCACAACCACCTTGAACCAGTCAGCAGTCCCCTGTACCCTGAGCTATGTGGCCAGAGGGCCAGATGAACAGGCTTCTGCCTGCCTGGGTACCCCAAACATATAAACAACAAATTTTTATGTAAGTTCATTAATAGCTAAGATTAGCCAGGCCTTTCTGTCATTTCTTCTTCTGCTCCCACACTGCTATTTAAAGGACAAGAAACTGTTTCAAGGATGATAATATTTATTCCATCTAGAAGGATCCCTTACTTTGCTTTCATCTTAGGCATGAATGTTGAAAAAGTGGTTATTAAATTAAAAGGTGCACTTGAATGGAACTTTTATAAGATACTCTAATGAATTGGCCTTTTAAGTCTCAGAACATCAGCAGTTTTAAAAAGCTCACACATAGACCTTCTAAATTCTATACTTTTATATAACTATGAATCTGTCTTTAAAATGCTTTCCCTATTTTAAATAATCAAAACTATGTTATACATACATTTTATTAAAAATTTACAGAAAAGTAATTGAAGCCTAATTTTTCATTTTGTAAATTACTGTCTGTTGAACCACCGTGACTCCAGGATGATTGGAACTATTAATGATATACTTGGAAGCAGAGAAAGATCCTTAATGGGCAATATTTCTTGGAACAGCAGCATCCTCCCATCATTTTTCTAAAGACTTTTAACAAAAAATCAGTATTGCTTAGTATATTAGTCACTTTTCTGTTGCTGTGATAGAAACACCGACCAAAACAACTTATAAAAGGAAGAGTTTATTTGAGCTTATGGTTCCAGGGGCATTATAATTTGTCATGCCAGGGAGGCATGGTGGCTGGGGGTGGCTGGAGCAGGAGCAGCAGAAGTTAAGCTCTCACATCATCAAGTAGGCATAGGAAGCAAGAGAGCAACTAGAGATCCAGCAAGGCTTAGAAACTCTCCAAACCCACCCCAAGTGATGCGCTTCCTCCAGGATAGCCACATCTTCTAAGACCTCCCAAAACAGTGGCACCATCTTGGGACAAAATGTCCAAATGCTTGGAGCCTATGGGGGACATTTTCATTCAAACCATCACACTTAGTCATGTGACAAGAGCTGAGAGGATATGTGTTTTAAATTCATTACACCAGAAAGCATTTCTCAGTTGGGGTATAGTGTACAAATCTATTTTAATTGATGAATTTACAATAAATTGCATAAAATGCTGCACAGGTACATATGACTCTGGTGAAAAGCCTGCAGATATTTATTATTTGAATGATGTACATTTTGTAGATGTAGTGTTTATTCACTAAACTATCTTAGGTCATTGGAAAGCAAATCTATCGCAATGATCCTTGCCAGGGCATTTATCTCATAGTACCTCCTCATAATGGTAAAAGAAGCAAGCCAGGAACTGCTTCCTTACTGGGATCCCTCAAGCTTTCAATGCATCATTGATTCTTTCCTGCCACATTGTTTCATAGATCTTAAGTAAACAGCCCAACATTAAGATGAATTTTGACACTGTTGACCTCTAACAGTTTTTGACACTTTTCTCTCTAAATATTTACAATATTTCTAGTTTTGTTATAAGTTCATTTTACACTCTGTTTTTCAGTCCTTCCCCACACACATACATCATTCTCAACATGATTCTATGATATGTGTAGCTATCTTGTTCTACAACCATAATTCTGTCTGTAATCTTACTATATAAATCACTTCCATATATTACTCCTCTGGCCTTCCCCTTTCTAAAAGTGAAAATCACAAGTAGATTCTAATCTCTGACCTTCAGTGATGCTGTTTTTCTCTCATCCTTATGGCTGAAAAAATTTATTCTAAAAATAGGAACATTCTAGGAAGTAGGAAGGCAGGAGACGCCCTTCCCTTGGCATGGATTTTAGAGCAGGTATAAGGAGAGGGGCTTTCCATTTCACTAATGTACATAGAGAAAAGACAAAGCAAAACAAAAAGCCCTCGTATCTGCAACATTCCTTGAAAAGATCTTCATATGCACAAAAGGCAGATCAGCTGGCTTTTATACGGGCATTTATGTGTCATTTAGTGTTTGCTTCTCAGATTTCTTTTATTCTTTGAGATCTTCACATTAACTTGTTTTCCAGGTGGCAACATCAGACTATAAAAATGGTTTTTTGTGTGTTTGTGATATGTATATTCTTATTTCTCTGAAATTGACCTTGTCAGAAAAATTCACCATTGGCATTCAATTTTCACTTATTTTAGAGTAATGATAAAACAATCATTTTTTTCAGGCCCTGTGGAGATTTCTCTCAGAGAACAACAGAGAGTGTCTGGGCTTATCACAAATCTTTGTGAAATGTATATATGGCTATGGGAAAAAATGTAAATGTTTTCTTCCTGAAGCTACAAATCTATTGCATCTTATTTAAGGATGAATTCATCGAACCTTATGAAAGAATTCTATCAAAATTTGGTTGCAATTGCTAGACACTAACTTCAGCTTTAGGAGACTATGCAACCAACATGTTGAATATTCAACATGTTAGTGTTTCTAGAATATACTGGAAATTTAAACATTGAAGTCACTGTGAGAAGTATTACAATGTTTTATGCTGCTGCTGCTGTTATTATTAACAAGGAAAAAGGTTTGGATCATGAGTTCTTTCTATGGTGACTATTACAAGGGAAAGACCCTTATAACATGAGCCAAAGTGTTCCTCTCAGCATCGCCCCTAGAGCAGAGTTATTACAGACTCTCCTTGTCAAACCCAACCAGAGCCCCGCCCCCTCTCTCTCTCTCCCTCTCTCTCTGTGTCTCTGTCTCTCTCTCTTCTTCTCTCCCTCTCTCTCCCTCTCTCTCTCTCTCTCCCCCACATAAAAAAGTGTGGTTTCTTTTTAGGTGTAGGTACAATACAAAAAAGAATTCTGGAAAAATGCTTGGCATAAATTGTGTTCTCTGTACAAATAACAAGAACAAGAGCAATTTTATTGACCTAAACCACATAGTGTTCTTACATCAAGTGAGTAAGTAAGGCATTCAAAAGGGAGAGACAAGCAGATGCCTTGGAAATACATTAGGAACTATTTCCTTTATCCTGAAAATTATCCTTAAACTACACTAAATCATTTTGAAAATTTGTGCATTGAGATATAGTTGAAGGTCAAGTGTCTAGAAGAATGAATAGATAATGTGTTTCTTGATGAGGACCATTGATGATATTAATACTGATATCTCTATTTTTACCCATATTTCATAATCAAGTCAATAATGTAGACAGTCCCTCTTGACATGGGACTTTTACACATATAAAATCATCTCAGATAAAATTCCTGAAACCTTAGCCATTTGAGAGAGCAGCTATTGTGTTATGTAAGACACATTTCCCTAATGGAACTCTCCAATATGTTGTTATATAATTTAGCATTCATGAACAAGGTGTGAATCATTGCATTGTATAATTAAAAAAAATAAAACAGAACTATTCGTGGAAATATTATTAAAGAAGTGAAGGTATGCTTGGTCTCATTACCAATACATTCATGTCTTTCAGGAATGGGTAGTTAACTTTTTTAAATGATGAATTTAAATTATATTATTCTGTGCAAAAGCTATACTGTATCATGTCTGTCTACACAGAGCCCAGAACCTGAAGCATTTCCATGTCTCATTTGATGTATTAATGTAGGAAGACAGTCAAAAAGTAGAAATGATTAATTCGGTATTCAGTGATATGAAAATAACTTGCTTTTTATCATTTCTGTAGTGATTGACCTTGAAGGAGTCATCATATCACATGATTTTCACATGTGTGGTTATTGCAACATTCCTTAAAACTTTTATACAAACTTTACATTGTCTGCAGAACTAAATATAGCTAAGGGCCCTATAATTTTAACCACATTGTAAAATAAATGCTAAGCTAGTAATGGGAACTTAGAAGCTTCCCCCAGAAAAATCTTATCCTAACCACAGTTCAACCATACATATGATTATAATCATTTTAGTGACACACTCTCTTGTATTTGAGCACTGTTAGTTTCTTGACACCCTACTAGCCTCAACTCCACACATTCATACAAATGTTATCTAATTGCACAACAATTTCTTGGGCACAATAATCAAATATTTGAAAAGGTTTTGGGATCAAATAAAACTCATGATTTCAAATCTTACGTTTAGTATACAGAATAAATAGCAACTCAAATGTGCAGAGAAGTTAACAAACATGAGTCCCACAGTAAAAATCATAAATACAAACCCCGTAATTCCAGGTACCATTCTAGAAATGGGGATAAAATAGTACTAAGAAATGGTTCTTCCCTTGGACAACCCTCGTCTAATGAAAGACGGTCAATATAAATGAGTGACACACTCTTAAATAAAACTTCAAAGGGAGAAAGATGGGCACTAAGGGAACTATATAGAAGATGATGTAATTTATGTTGTGGTATAGTAACAATGCTTGTAATATGCCCCAGCCTGTGGGGTCTGCAACAGGGTACCTGGATTGGGGAGTGGGGTTGTGGATGAGGCAAGGGGCAAGAGAAATGGAGACAAGACAGTGCTCTGATCAAGTCTCGTTTATTGAAGCACAAGCATACAGTTAAATAAGGAATAAGAACAAAGAAGTACAGACTGGACTGAATCATATCAGCCAGATAGCAAAGTCCCAGGTGCACTCCAAGGGAGGACTCCACTGAGAGCAAGGCGGTTACTGGAAAAGAAAACAAGACCGCAGGTGAAGGCCGCGGGCTCCATCCCGTGCCTGCGAGAGTCTACTGATCAACAGAAAACAGGGCTATTTACAATAACTAGAGCAAGGCCGTGGGCTACCAGCCCCAGCTATGAGCCAAGGTTGTGGGCTCTGCTTGCCTGCCAAAGTTTTTGGGCCAAGGCTGCGGGCAGAATGGAAAATAGCCAGCTGAGGCCTGTCAGCAGTTGTGAAGAAGTGGCTAAGACTCAGTCTCCCAATATGCTGAGACGGCTCCCAACAGTAATAGTTTTAATTGGCAACTTGACATAATCTAGAATTACCTGGGAAGAGGGTCTCAGTGACGGATCATCTAGATCAGACTGGCCTGTGGGTACATTTGTTAGGGATTGTCTTAATTATGTTAAGTGATGTGGGAAGACCCAACCCACTGTGGGAAGCACCATTCCCAGGCAGGAGATCCTAGACCTCATAGGTGTAGAGAGAGCAGTGCATGCTAACAAGCTTATGAGTGTTTATTTCTCTTAATTGTGGGTGTGACCAACTGCTTCAAGCTCCTGCCTTGACTTCCCTGCAGTGATGAGTGATAACCTGGAGTTGTAAGACAAATAAACCCTTTCTCTTTTAAAATAGCTTTTGACAGCATATTGTACCACAACAGGAAGTAAAACTAGGACCAAGCTCACACAAAAAATTCTTGAAGGAAAAGATATTTAAATAACATTGAATTCCTTCACTGATCTCATATCCCTAAAATCCTACAGCAGAGCTCACTGTTCTTAGATAGTCCTGATACCTCAATATGGCTCTTCATCCTCTGTGAACTTGTATTCTGAATGTCTTATCCCTAAGAAATATCTAGATTCTCTTGTCATCAGTATTACCCAGTAAGATAGTCACTGGCCACACATTTTTCAAGATTGAGTTTATTTAGATTTTCGTAAAAATAACATAATACTTAAGTAAAACTAAATATCTACCTCATTTGCAGTACCTCTATTTCAAATGCTAGACAGTTACACATGAGTAGCAATCAATACAAAACATAGTTTCATCCTTGTCAAATTTTTTAGGGGACGGCTATGCTCAATGGTATCTTTCTATATTTAGACAAGTTTTCCACATATTGATCCTGCAACTAAATTCCAAATTGGTTTATGGACTTAATCTGTTAGTCAAATGGTCCTGATGCCAACTTTGTACTTACTTGATTCTCTTCAGGCATCTTAGGATCAAATGTCAAGACTCTCAAAGAGTAAGGACACAGTCACTGTGTAACTGAGTGCCACTGGGTGTAAAGGGCAAAAGACTAAAGGTAGAAACTGTCAAAGACAGTGATGTCCTCATACCCTTGAATAGTGCAGAGGAGCAGATGAGATCTAGTCAGTGCTCCTAACAGGGCCCCAAATGCTCCTTTCTCACTTCTTGTTAAATTCCCTGAAGAAATCACTTATACTTAAAGCTTTTGAGAAAAATATATCTTCGCTTTGTAGAGTTGATGTCTGAAGACATGATGCATAATTCGATTATATTTGTTAGTCTAGCAGCTATACCAACACTCTTCCCTGATATGATTTTTGTCTTTGTAGATCATGGTAGGGGAAGGAATTCTGTACTGCTGCCTATCCAAGAGGAAAAATGGAGCTGGATTAGAGCCCAACATTAACGCTGGAGGCTGCAACTTTAACTCCTTTCTCCGAAGAGCCGTCAGATTTGTTGGTGGGTGTGAGAAACCATAACGAAAGGAAATGTTTTTCACACAGAAATGTTACATTTAATTACAGATATTAAATCTCTAATGGTGTAATTTAGTTGTATAAATTCAACATGTGATGGGTTTTACATCATGCAAGAAAGCTATAAAACATGAAAATTTAGACTTTGTATCTAAAATGTGTTATTTAGAGTCATGTCCCTTGTTTGGTGAGCTAGCACACCACAAATTTCAGTGTATTGTGTCAAGTTCTGGTTTAAGCGTGAAGTGATTTTAAAAAGGTTTTCCTGAGTGTGTGTTTAGGGTGTTAGAAGCAGAGTCTCCATTAGTCTTGGCTGGACACACACTTGCCATGTAGCATGTTTGAGCTCTTGTTCTGATCCTCTTGCCTCTGCTTCCCAAGTGCTAGCACCATGACCCATTTTGTTTCTTAAATGGAGAATGAATGTCAGCAGGCCAGCATGAATCAGTAACTCTTCAGAAATTATTGACATCAGTGAGTCTATTTCTCAGAGTGTTTTCATCCAGAAATTTCTTGAGCAGGAAATGTCACCATAGACTGTTGCTTGTTTTTGGCTAGTCTCTAACTTTACCCCCTCCCCATTTTTAATGAAACCTATAATAGATCTACGGTCCTAGCTAAGCAGTATCTGAATCATAGCAGTTTCTAAATATTTGTGACTTTTAATTAGATCAGGACCATCTTAATGTAGTTTGAGTCATAGGCATCTTTTTATTTTTTTAATAGATTTAAGTGGACATCCACAATATGAGATACCAATCTGAATGTTTTGTATTTATTAAGGTAGCTTCATGTAATATCTCCTGAATAATTAAAGGAAACTTTCTCTCTGGTGAGAGGAAGTATCTGTTCTGAATCACTCCCCACACTCTGCTTTTCCAAATTGTCTTCCTACCATCATATTGAGAAGCTAACAAAACAGTAGTAATCCCTTTGGCACCGTCTGAGGCAAGGGAATAAAACTCCAAGGCATGTATCTGACCTCAGAGAGAACATTCTAGAACATAGCAAAATGCGATGGCAAAGAGACTATACGCACTATGAAATATCATCAGCAAACCAATCCTCCATGGGCCTAGAGAGTCTCATTTTCCAAAGTAAAATGAGTGAATTCCCTTCTCATTCAAAGTCTTTACCTACCCTATTCAAACTTCAGGTCACATCTTAGCCTGCTCCCTGTGTCCCACAAGTGACCTATGGAAAATGGCATCAATAATGGACCCTATCCTGTGCATGTTTCTAGGAATTAGAGTATAGAAATCAAGTTTCTGTGTCATGAATCCCTGTTGTGTCACTGGAGAAGGAACTGGGACTGTGGTAAGTAGATGGCATTCATTAAAGAAGAAAAATGAAAAGCAAGGGTATGTGTCAACCAGCATCCTTGGTCTGGAGGTGACAAGGGATGGATTTTCCTGGGGCCTCTCATAATGATGTCTGTGAGCAGCTCTTGAATCAGAATCCAGGAGATCAAGTCAGAATGAACTCAGGGAGTCCAGACAGCCTGGAAGGAGTAAAATCCAGAACATCTATATCTTAGCAGTGAACAACTCAAGGATGCATCCAAGCAAGTGACTTCATCATTTGTAAATAAGGCAAGCTCCCACAGCTACCCAGGCTATGGCTGTTTGTAATTTCTATGGCAAAGCCTATATGACCTCTTCATTTAATTAGTATTCTTAGCATGACCATGTGGTTTGTAGGTATTGAGAATGGACTCTGTAGGGCTTGGTGCCTAGCGCTATAAACCACGGACAATGGAGGGACCTAATAACTCAGAAGTGTCCAGACATTAAAATTATTGTTTTTTAAATTTTTTGTTATTTATATTTTATTAAAAATTTAAATAGCTTTTATTAAATCTATTGTTTGACAATTTGATGCATAGGTAATGCATTCTGATTACTTACACCTCCACATCGTCTCTAATCCGCTTTCCACCCATCCCTGCCAAGTGTTCCCTTCAAGTTCCTTTCCCATATTACTGAGCTATTAGTTACTGATGAATTCTGGGGGAGGGACAGTCATTGTCTTTAGTTGCATGGCCACTGGTAAAGCCACCTTGCTCCAATGGACATTTCTAAATCTATGGTCACATAATCAACTCTGCTTAAACTCAGTGGGTCTGGCAGCCTGCTAAAGTACACTTCCTAGTTGGAAATACTCATCATGTGTTCCTCTTAGCTTTGCGTATCTACTTAGAAGTTTAGAAAAGTTCTCAACTATCCTCTCAAAATCAACCGAATAAAGATTATTGTAAGCCCAGTATATATAACATATTACACATAGATTTGTATATACATTATTATATATAACTTGTAAGCACATAATATATAATATATTAAATATATATATATACAAAACACATTATAAGGTGAACATATTCATGTGTGATAAACTTGGTTGATGCTGATATAACTTCAGCATTAACCACCAACTTGGCAACAATGTTTTCTATTTTGTTTGCAGGTGTTCATGTCTTTGGACTGTGCTCTACAGCTCTCATTACCGATATCATACAGCTGTCCACAGGGTATCAGGCACCATACTTTCTGACTGTGTGCAAGCCAAACTATACCTCTCTGAATGTATCTTGCAAAGAAAATTCCTACATTGTGGAAGATATTTGCTCAGGATCTGACCTTACAGTTATCAACAGTGGCAGGTTAGAAATTGAACTCTGAAAAACATCTCATGCCAGTATGTTAGCATGCAGTCACTGCTGGGGGCACCATCTAACCATGTCTTTTCCAGTCATAACCATTTCTATTTTATTTTTATTTTCAATATAACCATCTCTTCGGTGACTATAACACAGAGATTCATTGGCAACTCATTCCAAATCCTTCCCTTGGTCTCCAAACATCAGTTCCACAGTCCTGTTATTAGTTCTTCTATTGCTGAACTCCACTCAGTTCTGTGATATACTTGTTTTGGTTTTAGGTTACCACAATTTGTTTAAGATATTAATAGTCCGTTATGGCTTACAGTCAATATGTGTATTGAACTCACTTAGGTGGAAGACTGGAAATCTATATTATAGCTCTATTATTTCATTTACCAAAAAAATATGAACTTCGCCTTTGCTCAAGTTTGAAAAAGAGTAATATCTGAGGTAGCAGCTATTTTCTTTGGATAAATCTAGAAGATCTAAACAGCTCCTGGCTTTCCATTTCAGAAAATTAGAAACTAGAAAAGCTGAGAAACTACTAATGCATTGATTTATATCAATCAGCAAAGTAAAACCAAAATTTTAAAACAAGAGAAATACTCAAGAAGCTCAAAGGAAATAAGTAGAGAGATATATAAGGCATTAAATAATTATTATAAACATTTGGGTTTGCATTCAATGAGTTCTCAAAGATGCATTGAAGAATAAAAAATAAGTTGCTAAGTCACTTGAAGAATCAGAACTGATACTAGGGGATTACACATATTCAAATTCTCTTGAATCATTTCAGTAATTTTGAACCCACATTGAAGACCCGTGTCTTGTGCTTTTTCTCAGTATTATTACATTTTCATATCAGTGAGTACCAAATAATTAGAAAAACACTGATGTAAATGAATCTCATTTTTCCACATTTTTATTCTATCCAAGAACTCTATATTCTTCTCTCTTGTGTTTTTTTCTCAGTGTACCTTCCCCTGTGCTGTGATGCATCCAAACTTTGCTGCCTAAATTTTTTAACTCAAGAAAATGTTCTGAGGGCTGGGGAGATGGCTCAGTAATTAAGAGCACTTGCTACTCTTGCAAAGAGCTCATGCTCACTTCTCAGATCCCGCATGGTATCTCACAACCATCTGTTAGTCCAGTACAGGGGTTCCAACATCCTCTGTGGGCACTGAACACATATGGTATACATATATACATTCAGGTAAAATATTCATACACATAAAACTAAATAGTTTTTAAAAGAATTTAGATGAAAATCATTTTCAGTGCAGAGAAACAGTTTGTTAAGGTTAGACTTTCCTTATAGTTTCTAGTGAATAAAAATACAATTAGATCTACTGCTGTGAGAAAATAATTTCATTACTTAACATTTTTATATAAGCAAAACTGTCTTAGAGCATAGGAAAAGTTTTAAAACTTCAAAGTCCTATGTTTTATAAACTTTACTTTGAGCTGATGTAATTCTAATACCAAAGGATATTATGTCTTCCAACTCATTTCTATTTTCAAAAATCATTCCAAGCATTCCCTTGCCAAACTAACACCTATTTTTACTTATTTCAATTTATTTTAATGTATTTATTTAATTTTACTGAAAAGTGCATCACTACTGTTCTGTAACACTAATGGTGATTAGCAATGCTTTTTTGTTAATAAACAATTCTGCTGATTTTCTCAGCAAACTAAAAGTAAGTTAAGGTTATTGATTATTGCTTTTGGCTTTAAGTTGAACACCTTACCCAGCATCTCTAAGTTGATTGCTGGCAGTGTATTTGAAAAAAAGGACATAACTTGACTGTCTTCCTTTGGCAGAAAGTCATTCCCATCCCAACATGCGACTCTTGCTGCCTTTGCTGCTGTATATGTTTCGGTAAGTAACTGGATCCTTGTCGTTAAGTGGTAGCTTATGGAAAAACAGAAGGATGAGGGGCTAGAGAGAGAGCTTGGTGGTTAAGAGCACACGCTGCTCTTCCAGAGGACCCAAGTTCAGATCACATCACTCATATTGGGTGGCTCACAGCTCCCTATAACTCCAGCTCCTAGGGTATCCAACACCTTTGATCTCTTCAGGCATCTGCAGTCACATGCACATACCCACACATAAGTGCCTAAATAAATATAATTAAAAATACAAAGCCTTGGGGACTGGAGAGAGAGCTCAGCGGTTAAGAGCACTGGTTGCTCTTGTAGAGGACCCAGATTCAATTCCCAGCACCCACATGGTGGCTAACAACCATCTGTAACTCCAGTTCCAGGGGATCTGATGACATGGGAGCACTTACATACATGTAAGCAATACACTCATAACATAAAAATAATGAATTATAAGAAAAATTAAAGTCTTCACAAAATGAAAATCAGAGGAACGAATGTTGTTTTCAAGTAACTATTTAGGTTATACTTTAGTTCAACCTCCCTTTAATACAATGGTATCAAAAGCAAAAATCCTATTTTTAAAAAGCTACAATCAAATAATTTTTCTACATAAAGTTGAACTATTTATTAACTTTTGTGCCTTTTTAATGCAATACTTTGTGGAAGGATATTTGTGAAATACATGAATGTAACAAAGAGTATAATCAAAGGACTTTCATTAAGTACACAACATGCACATACAGGCATACAACTTTCAGTATTTATGAAAGAATGGGGAGTTCTAGGTTAGTATCAATTTGTTAAATGTTGTACAATGAAGAGTTGCTGTATTTGATTCATACCTGTGATTCATATATTTCATATATTCATGTATTTGATTCATAGCCTGTGAAGTCTTTTGTAATGAGTGAAATGGAGACGAGAATTTTCTATCTAAATCTACTGCTTTAATATGTTTCAAAGTGTGGTGCAATCCAGTGAGAGCTCTACTATTTATCTGATTAATTTTGTCATAAATTTCCCTTCCTGGTAGGTAGATAACTCAGCCATAGCAAAGGGGATAGGTAAAGTTAATGTCAAGTACAGTAGTCAGTTAAAACTTTTTATTTATTTATTTTTATTTTTGTGTGTGAGTGTTTTGCCTACATGTATGTAAGTGCACCATATGCATTCAATGCCATGAATTCCGGAAGATCGCAACAGATCTCCCGGAACTGGAGATATGCACACTTGCTAGCTGCCATGTGAGTGCTGGGAACTGAACCCATGTCCTTTTAAGAGTAGCCAGTGCTCTTAATTGCTGAGGCATCTATCCAGCCCCCAATCAGATTTCTGAGTGAACTCTTTATTTGATTAGTATTTTCTAACACAATGGCTCTCTAGCATACTTAACCCATTTCTTTCATTTTTAAGATGTACTTCAATTCCACATTAACTGACTCCTCTAAGCTCCTGAAGCCTCTCTTGGTCTTCACATTTATCATCTGTGGAATCATCTGCGGCCTGACACGGATAACTCAGTATAAGAACCATCCAGTTGATGTCTATTGTGGCTTTTTAATAGGAGGAGGAATTGCGCTGTATTTGGTAAATAACATTATTATTATTATTATTGTCATCATCATTATCATCATCAACATCACCATCATTTAGTGAACTCCAGTTTAAAATGGAAAAACATGCATAGAATTTTGTACGATAATTTACGTGCAATATATTTTATGTTCATCTTTTGATGTGTATCCATTCTAAGTCAAACCAATCCCACTTTCAATAAAATAACTTAATGAGCTCTTACTATGTGCCAGAAATTGATTTTAGGAGAATTATTATATTTCATCCTTACAGAAAGTACATACACAGAGAAATACTATACAGATTATTGGGAGTGTTATTTTAAAGACGAGAAAAGTGAGAATAGAATCAGCAGAGGTTTAGTGAAAAGTTACATAATTTTCCCAATAATACAAATGTGGAACCTACCTAAATGCACCTTTGTTTCATTTAAAAGTAAATTTTTTATCAATATGTTTCTCTCAAATTTGATAGATATCTTCAAGAACCTGCCTTATAAGGAAACCAACATTGTCTGTTTGGTCATTGTGCATTCTTTCATTTATTTTGCATTTATTCATTATTTACTCATTGTCAATATAATGAACCACAGAACAATGAAAAACAAGCTGCACCCTTCATAAATTTATAGAGCAAAGACTAGCATAAGTATAAATGGTTACAACATGCTTAAGACGTAATTATGATAGGAATGCAGTGCATTGGGAAGAGCAAGCTAAGAAACATGGGGAAACCTTCCTAGAAGAGATGTGGTTTAAAAAAATAGTTTCTTGGTGTAACAAAAGCAGAAAGGGCATTCAAGGGGGAAAAAGTCATACATGAAATGAGATGGACATGGGAACAAGCAATTGGACAGTAAGGGAACAGGGGGAATGGGAGATGATGGCCAGATTTGTAGCTTGCACGGCTGGATTTGCAGTAACTTTGTTATCAGATAAGATACATAAACAAGGTAATGGGTTGCTGAGGAGAAAGACAGTTGAGGAGTTCACGTTGAATCAATAGGCAACCGAATGGTTGTGTCTAGAGGACAAAACAGCAATCAGTACTTGGTAGATTTGGAAATCATGGACATTACTAGTAGAGGTATCATTGCAGTTATCTGGAGTATTACCAGGTTATAGGAATAAAAGAGCTAGGGATAATTAATATGCAGGCTGAGAAGGACTGACAGAAATGAGTCAGTTGTTCATAGCATAAGTTTTTAATCACAAGATCTTGGTACTCTTAAGATGGAATTATAAGAAAATGATTACTAAAAAAAGAAAAAAAGACAGTAAAAGTAATGAAGTGTGCAATGATTTCCTCTTTATGAACTAGCAGAGTCAACACTTCAACTTTAAATTTTATTCTTTTATGTGCTTTCTTTAAAGTGAAGGAATCACATTAATGTCAGTGGGAAAAAAATGGTGCATAAGTCCGAGTGGTCATGGGGGTGCTGCCTGGCAATGAGTAGGTGCTGTAGAAGACATAAAAAGGCTAAGACCTGCCATTTTTCGGTTCACACATCTTCTTTCCCTCTTATGAAATCATAGTACCCTGTAATCCACATGGGCTTTACAACCAAAGGATGTGAGTACATCAACTCTCCCTTCTATTCAGTTAAGTTCCTTATCCTCTCAGAAACCTAATTCTTTACCTATGGAATGAAGATAATGAGTTAGGGATGTAGCTCAGTGGCAGTGTGCACAAGCCTTTGACTAGATCCTCAGTACCACAAACATTAACTAGAAGCTAAAGTAGCCAGGGCTACTGATGACCCCGGAATCTTAGGAGGACAAAACAGGAGAAATGCAAGATTAAGGCCAACCTAGGCCACATGGTGAAACTATGCTTCAAAAACACAAAATCAATCCAGGTGTGGTGGCACATTGAAATCCCAGCACTGGAGGGGCAGAGGCCAGAAGGAAAGCTGCAAGTTCAAGGCCAACCTGATCTATATAGCAAGTTCCAGGCCAGCTAGGGCTATAGAGTGGGATCCCATCTCAAAAATACCAAAATAAATAAATAAATGGAGGGGGAGCTTGATTTTATTCTATTCCTTTTTGTACCCCGTGCTCTAAAACCGCAGACTTACTGTTTCTAAACCCATGCTTCTGTTCACTGTTGAGCACATAAAATACTAAATCCATGAAATTCCATTTCGTAGACTTGAAAAGTAAACCCAGCTACTGTCAGTTAAAATCAGTTCACAAGTAGGTCTCTGATAACCCAATAGGTATTAGATCTCCTGTAGGTAAAAAGGGGAACAATTTTGAGCCTGAACTTTAGTCTTTTCTAAATCTAAAACAAGCAAAAATTGATGAACTGTGTAAGAAGACAATGAAATAAAATTTGGCCCATATTTAGTATAAGGCAACAAATAATCCTAATTTCCCAATCGAAGGTCAAGCTTGAAGCAGGAAAGAATATGGGTGCTGGAGTCTGGTAACATTCTCTGCCCTGGCTACAGAGACCACCCAAACACCCTGTGCCCTTCTGAGCAGGCAGGGCTCCTTTCAGGGCCCCTTGTAACAGCATCTGCCTCTGCCTGCATTTCCAGAGCCCAGTGATTTATGAAGGATCCCTCCTTCTGTGTCTCCTGAAGCTCCCCTGCTTTCTCTCAGAAGGAATGATTGAGAAGGGAAGGGAAAGCAAATCATTTAAGCTGTTTCAGGTGTCATTCAGCAAGAAGCTCCTAAGTCCAAAAGAATGAATAGCTTTGAAAGGCAGAAAAATGTCCTTATTTATCTCATTGTCTGTCTTTTCTTCTCAAGAAAAGCATAGGGTGTGTGGCAAAAGCATCTGGTAGCATAGAAAGCATTGTTCCTATTTTCAAGCAACTAGTTCAGTGATCTATGACATAGGTCACAAGTTATTCCCCCTGAGTTATCGTCCTTTCATTGTTATTGTTCTTGGTGGATGGATACGCGGAGTGCCTTCCTTAGTGGTGTAAGTCAATGGAACTCCAAGGAAAATATTGTAATTGTATCTTCTGGTGTATGATGCTCACTCTTTCCCCTTGAATACACTAGGGCCTGTATGCTGTGGGGAATTTTCTACCTAGTGAAGAGAGTGTGCTTCAGCACAGAGAAGCCCTCAGGTCTCTGACAGACCTCAATCAAGACCCCAACAGGGTTTTATCTGCTAAGAATGGCAGCAGCAGCGACGGAATTGCTCACACAGAGGGCATCCTCAACCGCAACCACAGGGATGCCAGCTCCTTAACAAACCTCAAGAGAGCCAACGCTGATGTAGAAATCATCACTCCGAGGAGCCCCATGGGAAAGGAGAGTATGGTGACCTTCAGCAACACCCTGCCCAGAGCCAATACCCCATCCGTGGAAGATCCGGTGAGAAGAAACACGAGTATCCATGCCTCCATGGATTCTGCCCGGTCCAAGCAGCTTCTCACCCAGTGGAAGAGTAAGAATGAAAGCCGCAAGATGTCCCTACAGGTCATGGATACTGAGCCCGAAGGACAGTCACCCCCTCGGTCCATAGAAATGAGGTCCAGCTCAGAGCCGTCAAGAGTCGGGGTGAACGGCGACCACCACGGCCCAGGGAATCAGTACCTCAAGATCCAGCCTGGCACCGTCCCTGGGTGTAACAACAGCATGCCCGGAGGGCCACGCGTGTCCATCCAGTCCCGCCCCGGCTCCTCCCAGCTGGTGCACATCCCAGAGGAGACCCAGGAAAACATAAGCACGTCGCCCAAGAGCAGCTCTGCACGGGCCAAGTGGCTGAAAGCTGCAGAGAAGACTGTGGCCTGTAACCGTGGCAACAGCCAGCCTCGTATCATGCAGGTCATCGCCATGTCCAAGCAGCAGGGCGTGCTACAGAGCAGCCCCAAGAATGCCGAGGGCAGCACGGTCACCTGCACCGGCTCCATCCGCTACAAAACCCTGACGGACCACGAGCCCAGCGGCATCGTGCGGGTGGAGGCCCACCCTGAGAACAACAGGCCCATCATCCAGATCCCATCCACGGAGGGTGAAGGCAGCGGCTCCTGGAAGTGGAAAGCTCCAGAGAAGGGCAGCCTCCGCCAAACCTATGAGCTCAACGACCTCAACAGGGACTCGGAAAGCTGCGAGTCCCTCAAAGACAGCTTTGGTTCTGGAGATCGCAAGAGAAGCAACATCGATACCAACGAGCACCACCATCATGGTATCACCACCATCCGCGTGACCCCAGTGGAGGGCAGCGAGATAGGGTCGGAGACGCTGTCTGTGTCCTCCTCACGCGACTCCACCCTGCGGAGGAAGGGCAACATCATCCTGATCCCCGAAAGAAGCAACAGCCCTGAAAACACCAGAAATATCTTCTACAAAGGAACCTCCCCCACTCGGGCTTATAAGGACTGAGGGATGATGGCCCTCCAATCAATCATTTGGGTGTCCCCCAAAGACAACACGCTGATTCTACCTGTGTCCCCACCCCTTTTTCTGGAGGATTTGGAAAGCCTTCTTGCCCAACTAGATTGTTTACCATCAGCCTGGAACTCTGTCACTGAGCTACAACGCTAAACCTAAAGATTTTACACCAAGGAGAAGGAAAAGCACAAGGAAAGAGCCGAACTTGTCTCCTAATCTCAACAGTGTCCTTACGACCTGTCACTGAGGTTTCGAAGAGGACAGTGTTAAAACAAAGCGGTTTCCTTCCATGTATGCTATTTAACTTTCTGAATGTGCCAACTTTGGGGATCTTTTCTTTTTTTTTTTTTTTTTTTTTTTTTTTTTTATCTTTCTGTTTAGGGAACCCAGAACACACAGGTTTTCCCTCCAGCAGAGGCCATGCAGTATTATATATTACTCATTTTTTCAGAATCTGCACCAGAAGCTCAGTGTGGGTGGTGCTGATTATTATAGTGCATAGACCATGTAAATTCTCAAACTATTTAGCTGTGACATAGTGGCGTGCAACCCCTTGTCAAAGAAATGCTACCTTATTGAGAAGAGGCTGGCTACTTTGTGTTAGAGTAGGGCACCCGCAGCTTCCCCATAGTGGCTCTCTCACAGTGGAGAAAAATGAACAAGTATATGTGCATTTCTTTGAATTTATGCTCTCTTCAACATCAGCAACTGTGTGGGAATATTTTCAGTGAAAGGGAATGACGAGATCTTTTCTGCATCTTTATTTTGCTTTATAATTTTTAAGTTACTGATAATGCTCATTTCTGACAATGTTAGTGAGTAAATTTGCATACTTTAAAAACATTGTTTTAAAGACTCTTGAAATTATTGTGAGTATATGTTTCATTTTATGACTTCTTAATTTATTGAGTTTTTGAGCTTATACATATATTCATCTATTTTAAAAGCAAAAATAACTATTTACATTCCTTGTGCAAAATACACTGCTGTGAATTTGTTAGCAAGAAATCTGAGCCAAAAGTTTCGATTGTGGGTTTCATTGCCAGAAATGTTGGTCAAGTCCAAGAGGTCTCCAGCCAGATGGCATAGGTTACATCTCAGTAAGTAATACCAAAATTTCATTTTGTTCCAGAGCATTATTTTTTCATGATATCCTGATTACCAATAAATTAGTGCCAAACAGTTTGGCTTGATGCCCCTCCTTAAAATATTTTTGTTTATTGGACACACAACAGGAAGAATCTGGAAAAAAGAATGCAAATTGGTAAATCATAGTACCACAAAGTATAAATTAAGAATGTATTTCTTCAAAATATCTGAATAGGCACAGTGACTGCTTAGCATGCAATCAGCATTTTGAGCTACCGATCTTGAGTTAAAAGCCTTGATCCTAAAACAAAGGCAACTATTAACAAGATAACATCAAAATATTTTGAAGTGTTTTCCAAATATTTAAAGTATGAGGAAATAATTCGGTTCTCGAAATTTAGTATTAAGCATCTTTTATACCAACTCTTAATAATTCTAATGTATACTTGATGATTGCTAAGAGGTAAAAAGGAAGCAGCAGAGCTGGTTGATCTGACCTTGGGGCGGTTCTCAACGAGAACGAGGTGTCCATCAAGGAAGAGCATCACACCATCGTCAGCTTCTGCACTCAAGGGGCAGAGCTTTTCAGTGAAACCAACCTTCCAAGGCGTCCATTAGGAATTTAGCTGAAACCAGCAGAATTGAAAACTCTGGCAATAAAATACAGACTCAACCATCCCTTCTGGCAATTTCCTTCTCAGAGAGGGAAGTGGGAGTCAAATGCTGCCTTCCCCACTTCTTACATCACCATCATCATGATGCTTCTGCTGGCCTGGCCAGTTTCTAGAGGGAAGGGTGGACTGGTCTGAGTATTCTGGAGAAAAACAAGCGGCAGTATTTGAGGTGCAGTATGATATTTCCTAAGCTTTCCTATTTCTTAACAAAAGATTTTAAGATTTTAAAGTACTTCTCTAGTCATTTAATTTTTTTCTTTACATACTATTGATATATTCTTTTTCTACTCAAAGTGCCAAAGGCTACAGTTTTTAATGACTTAACAAATTGTACCACATTGTTAAGGAAATATAATGAATAGACTCTAGGACTCAGACCTCTGCATGTATATTTGATAACACATCTTTTGTAAAAAAAAATTACAAAAAAATTTGTTTACATTCCACTGGTACCTTAATTTAAAACAAATCAGACTAACAGGTGGTATTTCTTCTTAGTGTTCTGTTTCTCTTATTTGCTAATGAGAGCACTCTTCCTTTGTTGGGCTGTGCTTTATTGATAAAACCAAGTATTGAATAAACAGAGTTTTTTCCAAACTGATAAAGTTTGTAAAGTGCTATAAATGTATTTTGTTAAGTACAGATCAAAGCTATTGTGTGAGTATATTGTGCTAACATCATAGAAATAAAGATTAGATTTCTTCATCAAAATGGTAATATTTTGACTTTTGTCTCAGACAGAAAACGAATATGACTGGTAGGAAACCTGCTAAGAGACTAAGCATAAACCTGAAATGATTCAATTCATACTTGGTTAATGTTAGGTTCCTGGCAGGTCCCTAAAATGGCAGTGCAGTTCCCAGCATTCTAAAATGGTGGGTTCGAACTTGGCCCCAGGAAAGTCCCTCTGCTTGTTGGGAGACCAACCAGCCCAGAGCTAAACTGCCCAGCGGACGTAATGGAAAGTTACCCAACCACCTAACTACCTATAAAAGTTGTCTGACTGGCCCTGCTTGTTGTTTCTCTGCTCCCCAAGAGGCAGCCCAGTGGTCTGTTTGACCTCAAACTGCTGCTTCCCTCCAACCACCATGGAGTTCTCTGGTCTTCTGCTTCACTTCCCTACAGTAAACAGAAAGAGCACCGTGCAAAGAAAGGAAAGTCTGTTAAACTACATGCTTCCTTGTTCAGAATTTTTATTTAATGGGGCTGGAGAGATGGCTCAGCTGTTTAGAGCACCTCCTGCTCTTCCAGAGAACCCCAGGTTAATTCCCAGCACCCATACTGGGCAGCTCACAGAGCTTGCAACTCCAACTCCAGGGATCTGATGCCCTCTTCTAGCCACTGTGGGCACCTGCTTGCATGTGGCACACACACACACACACACACACACACATAAATAAAAACAAAAATAAATACATTTAAAAAAATTTATTTCGTTCTGATTAAGGGAACTCTTTTACATTTACTTATATTTTTCACACATCAGTCTTACAGTGTAGAGAAAAGGAAATATGAATGAGTCAGGATCGGGTACTCTGAATCAATTCCTAACCAAGAGTAGTCAGTATGCACATTTTCCCAAACATTATTTCTTTTCATGCCATTGTGGGCATGGATATTGCAGCTTTTCTTAATGATTAACTATTTTTTTTCCAGTCTATTGATGCCCACTGTATAACTGTCACTGCTGCCACATCTCTGTAGAAGATATTAATACAAGGTTTTAGACTATAATCATAAGTTATGCTCTATCAAATGGTCTCTAAGCGGTAATGCTGTATTAACATGAAGCTGCAGTTGCCCAGGAATACCACTAAGGTCATCCAACTGTCCAATAGTAATCATTTTCATGAATAATAAGTAATGTCATCATTACTACTGCCTAGACAACAGCCATTGAAAGCAGCTCTGAATTTATAGAACACATGTCAATTTTAGAGAAGTTAACATGTGTGTGTCTTATAATGGTTTAACTGCACTTTTAAACTTCTTGATATTTTCATTGCTAAAACAAGGTGGCCAGCTATTCCTTTCTAAAGCATATCCCCAACACTATAAACTCCTGTGGATTAACAGTATGGTTTTCATCCAGTGAAACACTATTACTAAAAATAGAAGGCCTTTTGCTCAACTAAAATGCCTACATAGCATTGGCCTCTTTGGCCACAAGGTTAAGATAAACAAGATAAAATGGGTTGCTGAGAGCCCACGTCAACCAAATTACCATGGAATATATCAAAGGAGGTTATGTGCACCCCTACAGCCCTATTGTCCCCACGCTCATGAGGAACCAGGTGAACAGATTCTGGTCCCACACCTCAGAAGCTACCTGACAGTCACACCATTTCTATGTTTTTAGGTTAGGCCATTTATTATGTCAGTGGGTCCTTTCATACCCTAGAGAAAGAAGCATATAAAGTTTTAGAGAGCAATCTAATTAAACTTATAATTGAAAGTAAGCAAAAGGCATTGAAATGGCTGCACCTAGCAGGAAAACACTCGTGCCATGGAGGCTGACTTGTTTCTGCCTCCATGCTTCACTTCCTCTGTATGTCAAGTGTCTCCTGGATTTATTTGACAGAAAGCTTTGAGCACGCTTAAGGATCAAACATTCCAGTTGGAAGACAATACAGATTTCAGTAATAACACATGGATTATGGTCTATAAAATGTTGTTACAGGAACTCTTCAGTTATTAAAAAAATCTAAATGAGCCATGTAATACAGAAATAATTTATGTCACTACTCAGAAAATTTAGTCAAAAATCCCTAGTTGTACAACAGGCATGGTAGTGCACACCTGTAGTCCCTGCACTCAGGAGGTGAGTGAAGAGGCAGGCAGATCTCTGTGAGATTGAAGCTAGCCTGGTCTACATAGCAAGTTCCAGGTCGGCTGAGGCTACAGGGTAACCCTAAATCAAAACAGAGAAACAAAAATTCCTAGTTGTGTACATCTGTGCCCCATAGTTGGTGTAAAAGAGTAAAGAACTGAGTGCGATTATATTCTGTAGATGATCCTACTGAACAGATCAGCTGTGCGCCCATTTCGTCTCTGCGATATCTCTTAAGATTCTTGGTCATTTCCTATGAGAAAAATCTATCAAAATTCTAAAATTATGTTTTTAGAATGATACAATACATATTTAAATGAGTTAGTATGAATGAAAATTAAAAGTGCTATATTCATATAAAATTCTCCCTTTCCTTATTTACTCCAGGATGTTCCTTAGGACTACTGCCTTCTAGAACCTCATGTGCTCTGTGTTCTAGGCACTCTTGCCTCCCCCTTATATAACAACATAGACCTTCTAGCCTGCAATATTTAGAAAAGGTATGTGATCTTGGAGTTTTTGTAAAACATAATTCACTCTATCTCCAGGTCAATCTTCCGCCTTAGTGTGTCTAAGTTAAATAACGACAGGCATTTCAATACTCATCTCAAAAGAGGTCAAATGTTTTAATGTAAAATATAAATTATAATCTTTCCATGCATCTTAATCATATTTAGACCACCTCCCCCATCCATACCCCTCTATAGCCCTCCACCCACCAGATTTCATGCGTTCTATTTTATATGTTAAGATCTATCAAGTCAAGTTTGTGTACCCGGATGTCCTTCAGTGCAAGTTCATCCACTGGAGTTTAGCCAGCCTATCTGGACTCACTCCATTAAATAAGATGAACTCTTCCTCACCAGCAGTAATCAGCTTCCAATAGTTTCTTTGGCTAAGGTTGGGGCCTCCTGACCATTTCCTCAGTTCTGTGCTGGGGTTTTGTCTGATTGAGTTTGCACAGGTCTTGTGCATGATACAACCACTGCAGTTAAGTTCATATGAGCAAGTTCTCAGAGGCCTAGAAGACTTTGTTTCCTAGGATCATGCACCATCCCCAGCTCTTACAGATGGGAGGGGTCTAAATAGGTATGAAATGCACAAAAAATTCAGTAAAAATATATATTGAGAAAAATAAAAAACTATTTTTTCAAAAGTTTAAAGGATTAAATTCTGTATGAAAAAAAGAGAGAAATCCTCCAGATCTATAATTTTTGGATGTTAGTCTGAAAATACTTTTTACAAATCTATTGTCTATCTTTTCATCTTTTCAAGAGGATATTTTCTTTTCTTCCAATAAATTAATGTATCTTGTGAATAGACAATTGTCAAGTAAAACATAGATGCATTTAAGGTATGTTATACAGTGTTTAGTGTGTCATTCCATATGTTGTGAAATGATTACCATCATTCAGCAAATCAGCACAACTATCACCTCCCTTGGTTTGTGTGTAGTGAGAATATTTACAATCTACTCTCTTGACAAATTTTAAACACACAATGCACTACAAACTATAGTCACAATGATGTACTAGTTATATTTCTAAGATTTGTTCACCTTGTATAACCAAACCTTTTACCCTTTGACCAACACCTCCCATTTCCCTTCCCCCAGCTCCAGTGGCTCCCATTCTGCTTTTCTAACAAGGTATTTCATTAGGCAAATGTTCTTACTTTTGATGAAGATCAATTTATCTTTTTCCTTTGTCATTCTCTTAAGATCAAATCTAGAACATAGAAGGAATCCTCAAAACAAAACAATAGAAACAAATCTAATGACATGGGTAACAGAAAAACAATAAAGTAAAACAAACTAATTGGCAAAAATATGTACAAATATTTCATGGAAGAGATACAGGTGGCAATAAGGTGGCTAGATTTCCTAAGTAGCCATTTTAAATGCTATTTAAAATCATTGTGAGATATTATTGAACACCAAGCAGAAGGAGGAAAATGGAAATTATGGCAATATCATGGCTAGAGAGATAGCTCAGCAGTTAAGAACACTTACTATTCTTGCAGAGGACCTGGGTTTAATTCTCAGCACCCATATCAGGTGGCTCCCAACTACCTGTAACTACAGTTTCAGGGGCTCTGAAGCCATGTGCACACGTGTGGTGCACATAAAACTTACACAGGCACATACACACATGCATGGAATAAAAGTAAAAAATATATCTTTAAAATATTATGCCAATATCAGATGCTAGTAGTGTAAGTAATCTGAATCGTTCATACAGTGCTGATGGGAGTGTAAGTGCTACAACCTTCTGAAATGCAGTCTGGTCATTTCTTTTTTAAAAAATAAGCACGTGCTTACTAGTAGCTGTAATGTTTGACATTTTCCCATAAAAGTGGAAATTTGTGCTTTCACAGCAAAAATTGGTATATATATATATATATATACATATACATATATATCCAAAGCTGCTTTATTAATAAGATCCAGAGCCTAGGAACAAAGCATATGTCCTGAAAAGTCTGAATAGTTAAACTGTCATACATGCATCCTGTGGAAAACTATTCTGCAATAAAAAATGAACTACTAATAGATTTATCATGGAATTACACTGAATGAAAAAGCCAACACAGAACATTCAGAAACTGAATCCATCTCTTGATATGAATAGAATATTAAAAACACATATTTAGAGAGAGAGATTGACATCTTAACATGTTACTTCCCAGGTCAGTCATTATAATGTCGCATCAGGAAAGTGGTGAGTGAGGTAAAGTCAAGAATGAACACTTTTGTCTTCATATGATACAGAATTGGCATCCATCATTTATAATCTACCCAATGGACCTAAACTACATCACCTTGCTGCAGGGGGAAGCTGAAGAATACATTCTCTAACCAGGAAGCCCTGAACTCAACATTTTGAGTTGTCTCCAAGAGGAAGAATAGTCCCTGGAGCCTGTTTAAACCCCCTACCTTAAAGGCTAAATCACAGTCTCAGCTGAAAAGAAGCTGAGAAACCATTACTTTCTCTGGGTACAATCACTGTAACTACCTATGTTCCACATCTGAGAAAAACAGAACATGTGAGAAGTGATTTACTCACCTCCATAACTGCCTTGTGTCAGGAGAGCAGGAACTGTCTCCTGTTCACACTTTAATTCCTCAGATCACATCTCTCCACCTCATTGAGCAAGGAATTTTGTTTCTTTCATTTTTAGTGAATCTTTTCATCCTAAAATCAGCACATTTCTCAAAAGGGTTTACCTACTATTCCTTTTGGGAATGCTTATAAATCTCTGTTGTGCATGATCAATGTGTTCTCTTGACCAAACAATTTATAATATCAATCAGTTTGATAAATGAAGGCATTTAATTTTGATCACACACTAATCATAGCTCTTTATAAGCAGCTCCTACCAAGTGTTCGATAGATAAAAGAGTAATTGAACTGCATACTGTGAATTTAAAAAATCATTAAAATAAGTAAATGATATCATTTAATACATAGAGGAAAGTGTAGGCGAATTTAGAACATAAAGAAATGGCTATCAAACTGGAGAGATGGCTCAGCGGTTAAGAGCACTGAGTGTTCTTGCAGAGGACCTGGGTTCAATTCCCAGCACAGACATGGTGACTACGAACCATCCTTAACTCCAGTCCCAGGAGAATCTGAAGCCCTCTTCTGACCTTTGCGACATTGCATGACAGGGGTGCACGCACATACATGCAGGCAATACACTCATACACATAGAATAAAAATAATTTTTTAAAAAGAGTATTTGCTCCTCTAGAGTTCGATTTCCAAAACCAACATCAGGTGGCTCACAACTGCCTGTCCATCCAGGTCCTGGGATTCCAATGCCCTCTCTGGCCTCCACAGGCACCTGCGCATACACATGGCATATATACACAGACACACATATACAATAAAAAACAAAATAGACGTTAA
The DNA here is from genome assembly GCF_000622305.1 of Nannospalax galili. Classification (NCBI taxonomy): domain Eukaryota; kingdom Metazoa; phylum Chordata; class Mammalia; order Rodentia; family Spalacidae; genus Nannospalax; species Nannospalax galili. The sequence continues at coordinate 5,647,014 of NW_008338999.1, forward strand.
AAAGTAAGACACAGTTGTCCGTTTGATTTTGCCTTGAAGTTATGCTGTTTTCAAAAATCTCCTTCGAGACTTTGAGGCTGAATTTACACTTTTGTGTTTTTCTTCTTGTTGTCTGATGAGTGTTTGCATATTCCAAGCCAGTGTTCTTGGAACAGGCTGTCTTCTTACAATGCTGATGATTTAGTGCCAGCTGTTTGCTCAAATGTTCCCACCTCCACAGTCAGCTCCATGGAGGAGGCAGATGTGAATAAACAGCACCTTCTCATTCTACCAGTGACAAAAACAACCAGATAGCTCCGAAGTTACACGACAATCAAGCAGTCAAGATTATTCTTTAACCTGAAAAATCAGACATCTGAGTCCAGAATCTACTTATTGCTCTCTAGGTTGAATCTCTACTGGTCTCACTACATCTAATATACTAGGACATCACCTTCATTTTTAGAATTCTTGAGCATTGAAGCACCCTTGGTTATCTCAGATTTCTTATATTTATGGAAGTTATGGGAATTGGATTATTAACTAAAGGTAAAACATTTACAACACTCTCTAGCCTTCATTACACACAATGTGTCAGCTTCTATCCTTATATGAATATTTTCTATGTGTATATGTGTATATACACCATGTGTATATGTGTTGTTATGTACACATGTGTATGCTTTGGTGTGTATACATAAATGTGTATGGAGGCCAGATGTCAACATCCACTGTCTTCCTCAATTACTTTCTACTTTATTTTTTTGAAACTGCATCTCTCATTGATCCTGGTGCTCACTGATTCAGTGAGATGCTCTAGCTGGTAAGCCCCAGGAATCTTCTTATCGTCTCCTAGTTTTGGGATCACAGATATGAGCACTCTGCACCTAATTTTTGATTTGCTTGTTTTGTTTTTTATGGGTGCTGGGGAATCCAAACTCAGGTCTTCATGCTTGCACAACAAACACTTTATCAACTGAGCTGTGTTCCCAGTTTCAATCTTTACGTGATTTTTCAATCTCCAGTTATTTCTCCCAAGACATCTCAGGCCAATTATACAACTCTCTACTTGACTTATATCTCTGCTTAAATATCTACAGTTCTTTAAATTTTACACTTTTTTCCTGATTTCTATCCCCAAATTTGTTTTTCCTCCTTTTTAAAAATTGCTTTTTTATTATTTTATGTGTATATGTGTATTGCCTGCATGTAAGTGCACCTGTGTTGTGCAATGCCTGTGGAGACCAGAAGAGGGCGTCCAATTTGCTGAAACTGGAGTTCAGGTGGTTGTTAGCTGCCATGTGGGTTCTGGGTACTGATCCATGGTTCTCTTGAAAGAGAAGCCAGTGTTCTTAACCACTAGCCATCTCTCCAGGCCTTTTTTCTCCTCTTAGGAGCAGCAAAGAGTCCACCCTCCCAATATAGCTGAAGAGAGGTTTAAACTTTCCTGAATCTAGTCCATCCCCTCCTCATCTTCTCCCAAAACAATTTCTATCAGCTCTAAATCTGAAACACATCCCAACTACACTCTCTTTTCCCTGCCCTCACTACCTTTACCTTAGCTACCCTGTCATCAGCTACGAGGCTCTTATCCAGGCATGAGGCATCCAATTTTACTTTCCATTTTGTCTTCATAAGGCACTGGGGTAAAGTTCTTACAGATATAAATTTGGTCAGGTATCCACCTAAAATGCTCAAATGGCTTAAAGAAAGTCAGGTCCCCAAAACAAACTGTCAAAATGAGCACCTTGTTTCATTCATTGGCAGATGCAAGTTTTCAAAATAAATAAACCTCAATCACTTCTGGTTATATATGCCCAGAAGAATCAAAGTCAGGTTACTGCAGAGATACTTGCTTATCCATGTTGATTACAGCATGCTAATTACAACTGCCAAATTATAGACTCAACTTAAGTGTCCATCAATGGATAAAGAAAATGTGAGATAGACAGACAGACAGAAGATAGATCATTGATAGATATAGATAGATGATAGATAGATAGATAGATGGTAGATGATAGATAGAGAGATGGATAGATGATTGATAGATAGATAGATAGATAGATAGATAGATAGATGATACATAGATAGATAGTAGATAGATAGATAGTAGATGATAGATAGATAGGAAGATGATAGATAGATAGATAGATAGATGATAGATAGATAAATTAGATAGATAGATAGATAGATAGATAGATGATAGATAGATAGAT
>NW_008338999.1:5649317-5652559 GCF_000622305.1 Nannospalax galili
GATAGATGATAGAAAGAATGGAGTTTTACTCAGCCAAAAAGAAGAATAAAACTATGCCCAGTCAAGAAAAAAGGATGAAATTGAGATAATATCATCAAATGCAATAAGTCAGACTAAAAAAGATGAATGTTTTCTATCATATGTGGATTCTGGGGGAAAATAAAGAAGGGCGTGGCATGACATTGAATGGAGAAACACTACAGATGGAAAAGGGTGGTGGGAAAGGGGGAGGGCATAAGAATGAGTGATAGAGAAAATATAACCCAAATATTTTATACAGAAAGGTCATAATGAAATATCTTTCTACATGCAATTAACACATACTAAAAATAAATAAATTTCAGGATCCAGAAAGATTACCTGCAAGATGGAAAATGTAGAATGACCTAAGTCTGAGAAAACAACCTCCTGAGGAGACTGCAGAGGTCACCTTTACTTCAACAGAGTTTCCAGTGAGGTTGGCAATCAGCCTCAAATCTCCTGTGTTATTATTATACCCAAAGCAATTCTGGTTGAGTAATTATTAAATACTTATTACTCATATTCAATAGGTTCATATTATAGATACTTTCCAAGTTTTTTAAATATTTTACTTATTATTTTTATATTATGTGTATGAGTGTATTGCCTGCATGTATGTGAGTGCACCTTTTGTCGTGCAATGCCGTGGAAGTCAGAAGAGGGCTTTGGATTCCCCTGGAACTGGAGTTAAGGATGGTTCATAGCCACCATGTGGGTGCTGGGAATCGAACCGAAGTCCTTTGCAAGAGTAGTCAGTGCTCTTAACCACTGAGCTGTCTCTCCAGCCCCTACTTTCCAAGTTTTAAATCTTTAAATATTTCATCATAGTGGTGATAAGTATAATTTCAATGATCTCCAAAACTCTCCAACAACTTAATTTGGGAAGACAAACAACCTGTTTGTGTTAGAACATAGTCCTTCGCAGAATGATTCTACCAACTGCTAGCTACATCTCTCAATATATGACCAAGTTACAAGATTGCTGATATTAAACTCTTAAAACATACCTATAGCTAGATTTAAATATATATGCTGCATAGAAGTACAAAATAAGAATCAACTCTTTTTCCACTATCTTTCTCTGCCAGTTTTCAGACTCCTTGTCTCTGGGAGACTGTGGAAGCAGAAGGTATCAAAACAGCTCATTATCAGTCACTTTTGCTACAAAATAGTCTTCCTTGGATAGAGGTTTGGGGGAACAAAACAAACTGAATGTGCCTGGATGACAGAGGCATAGTCATAACTCTTACTTATGTAGAAACCTGCTTTTAAGTTTCTGTGGCGATGCCTTTTGTGTGTCCAGCACTTGCTGCTGCAGTGAGCAGCCAGAATAGTGAGGCCCATCTTTGGGGTATGTTGAGACTGTTGCTTTCCCTCATTAACACAGTGCAACCTCTTCACTTGCTGGAATTCCACATTCTCGGAGTCTCAGGTGCATCCTCTGTCCCATTCCAGGTGAGGCAAAGCTGCTGTGGCATCTCACCCAGCTCTTCCCACAGAAGACTCACGGTAGAGCCACTAGCTGTCACCTCAGTGTAGTCCACATTTCTACTGAGCACATCCAGAAATTTCCATTGCCCACATACCATAGAGGATTCAAGATTCCTTTGGCATCTGCTCTGGCCCTCTCTTTTAATCCTTTGATCATCAATTTCTATTCCACTATTGCACTGAAAGATTTTAAGCATAAATAAGATATCATTTCCCATCTGGGGAGCTGTTGAGGTGATAGAGAGGGAAAAGGTAAAGAAGAAAAAAAGGTCGGTCAGTGTACATGGCCTCAAGATACACTTGGAACACAAAGATGGGTGTGGTTAGCTCCTTTTAGAAAAAAATTAGCCATCACAAGCCAAAAGGTAGGAATCTGGGTCTCAGCTGACATTATTTTTGAGATAATGTGTACAGAATCAAGGCACTATCATTTTAATTATTCAAATGTGATTAGCTCTGCAACTTTGATGCTCTTCTTATGTTAGGAAAAAAATTATAACGATCCTTTATTCCAGTGCTACAGTCAATTAAAGGGGAAGAATCTCTACTATTGCTGCATATGCAAGGAATTAAAGGCAGGCACTAAGAAAAATAGCTGTTTCTAATCCTACTAATAAAAAATATCCATTATAGTGAAAAGCCAATTTAGTACAATATTTCTTAGAATCTTCAAACAATTGGTTTGCAAAGATGAACTGGAATCCAATATAAACTCTACCTGGATTCAAATAAGTAATTTATAATTATAGGGATACCCTTAAATACTCACATAACCTTAAATCAAGAACAATGAATTTCAAGGGTGTTTGGTAAAACCAGTATACTCAGATAGGGTATCAGCAAGATGTAAATGACATCCTCAAAGGATTTAACTGAAGAGATTTAGATGAAGAGACTCCTTATGGAGATGTGAGCAGTGTGTGCAAACTCAGCACCACACAGCACTGTGACCTCAAGAAAAGGTGAACTTTAGTGTTACTAGATGATGCCTGTTACCTCCAGGTATCCAAAAATCAGCATGTCTACTGATCCTCCACCTTGGGAGATGATCATGCTTTCCTTCTCTTTGCCTAGTTTTGGGTGAGGATAGATGTCTCCTTCCAAATTCCTTCCAATCTCAGCTGCAGCAGTCTGGGTTCTTGCATTCCAGGAGAAGAATCCCCACTGGTGCACAGGTAGTTAGGGTTTATTTCAGCAGGTGGGAAAGCAGAAGTGGAAAGTAGTACGCTATCCAGAGTGGCTGGAGGATTGAGCCTAGCTGCATCAGCAAAAGGTTACCTCTGAGTGTATAAGTCTTGGACTATTGTTTCTCCTCCCACCTCTAGGGTAGTCTGAGCTGGTCTCTTTTCTAGAAGCCCCCAAAGCTTTATTGGAAGCCAACCTTATCCACATTTCAATCTGTTATTATTAGATGAATTACAGACAAGGATATGTGTAAAGGTGTGTCTACCCATAAAGTTAAGAAGTTTACTAGGGAAAGGGGCAATGATGCCTTGTGCATACTGCTGAGTTGGAGTAGGAGAGGGTGCCATGAGAGCAGGCTGGAGCATGCCAAGCCCCCCTGTGTTGTTCTCCCTGGAGCAACTTCCTTCATCTTACCTAGTTAGCTTGACTATTTCATATCCAGCAGCAAGCCCTTATTTACCTTACTCAGTGTTCCCAACCTTCATGTTTTAACACAAATATTTGTTTTAACCATAGCAGCCTGTCTGTACGCTATGTTGTTTCCA
>NW_008338999.1:5652618-5658528 GCF_000622305.1 Nannospalax galili
CATAGCCACCATGTGGGTGCTGGGAATCGAACCTGGGTCTTCTGCAAGAGCAGACAGGGCTCTCAACCACTGAGACATCTCTCCAGCCCCTCCTCTTTCATGATATCAGCTCTTGGGAATGAATTTCATGTATCCAAAGTTCACACAGTGAAGACCTAACTCCTGTACTTCACAATAGGACCATATTGGAAGACAGCATCTTTGCAAAGATAATGAATTCACATGAGTTAGGATGACTCCTAATCCAATATAACTATGGAAAACTTGGGCATGCAGATTTATACAGAGGGAAGAAAGTATGAAGAAACACATAGAGAAGACGGCCATCTCCAAACCAAAGAGGAATTCCAGAGACAGGTCTTCCCCACCCCCAGCCCTCAAAAGAAATCAGACACACCGAAATTTTGATTTTGAAGTTCATATTTAAACAGTTACAGATGGTAGTTTAGAAATTTATGAAATGCACATATAAAATATGCACATATAATAAAAGTGAGAGTTGGTTTTTATATATTTAAAAGTAAAAGTGATGATTAAAATACACATTAAGTATAATAATTTGAAGTTCTATATGAATAAAGAGTTTCTACACATTATAGTAGCCCATAATAAATGAAACTATGGGTTCACTGAGGTCATTTCTCTGTATTCTTGACTTGCTCAGTTTTTTTGAAATTTTTATGACAAATTTTATTGCATGACAGAATACTGAAAATAACCCTAATTCTTGGTGAAAACATAACAACTTTTGTTAACTAATTTGATCAGAAATTATTTCTCCTGTAAAAATCTATACTTGCCCGGCATGGTGGCACAGGCCTTTAATCCCAGCACTTGGGAGGGAGAGGCAGGCAGATCTTTGTGAGTCTGAGGCCAGTTTGGTCTACATAGTAAGTTCCATGCCAGCTGGGGCTTCAGGGAGATCCTGTCTCAAAAAGACAAAAAAAATCTATATTCAGCATAAAAATTGCTTACAAATTTTGTCCCTTCTTTTTGAGGGGTAAGAGAAAGATACTGAGACATACACTCATGAATTTAATGTCACTTTTGTGTGTGTGTAAATATTGTTTTATGGCTTTTATACTTTAGAACATAGTACTCACCTTATAGTGGTTTTATAAATGCTTATTAAAACTGGTGTTGAAAAAAGAATCAAAAACTGAAATGGAGAAAAACAATCTTAAGAAATAAAATAGCAGTTTTCTAGTGGGACCTCTGTTTGTAACTGCTTTGCTTGCTAAGACACCTGTAATAAAATCTGTTAAAAATATCTAAACCTTGCCCTAAATAACTATCTCTGGTTCTTAGGCTTTAAAGTTGGGGCTAGACCATTGATTGATTTTCTCCCTTAGCAGCTTGCATAATATCCTCCAAAACTATGAGAGCTAGTCTTCATGGAGGAGGCTTTCAGGTCAGTTCCAGTTCCATTGCTCCAAGTTCTATGTCTGAAGTATGCCCTGTCTTCAGCAGTAGGGTCTTACTGGTTCTGGGAGATAATCAAGGGCTGTGACAATAACCTGTGTTACTTTGGGAGTCTCTCGGACTATCCTGGCCAACAACTTGAAGGGAGTTTTCTCTTGTCTGGCACTGTGTTCCTTGTCATATAACCTTCAGTAATACACATGTATTCATGTTCAGATATTGTACATGTTATTTCCCACTAAGTCCGTTTCTGAACTAATACATTTCCTTCTGGTTTTTCACACCACCAAAGCATTATTGATCTCTCATCTCTCTCTCCCTGTCTAGCCCTCCCTCCTCTCTCCAAAGTTAAAGTACTCCCATTTCCCCCTTTATAACACCTGTCTCCTATTATCCCCCTTCTCTTGAGATCCTTATTCCCCTGTACCCCCATGGTTCTTTGGCTATCCTTCCCTCCTCCCTTCTATACTGGTACAGTGGCACTTTTATCTTTGGGATAATCAGCACCTATCTAATTGGACTTAGAGCCTGCTCAATGGGAGGGAACTCATGTCTGGAACTGTAAACCTAGCCAAATACAAATGGTTGGAAAGGTCATTGATTCTAGAGAAAAATCCCATGTCTGTCCAATCCCTAGAAAACGTAATTTCTTATCGTGTGCTAAAGATGGATCCTTATATTCATAGACAAGTGTAGCAGTCATCACTCATCAAAGAAGCTTCTTTTTACAACAAAGGAAGACTATTACAGTTACACAACTGGTCATACACAAAGAATAATTGTCTGTAAGATGCCCAGCCAGAAATTACACATCTACAATCGAACCTCTACGCCTAAGGCTCACAGATGTAGTAGAAGAGCGGGTAGAGAGAATACTAATTCACTTCTCAACTCTCACCAGTGAAGCTTCCTCATACACAGAAGGAGATGAACACAGAAGGTCACAACAGACCAAACTGTAGAGAATAAGAGACTGTGGAGTGTGTGCCCCTGGATAGGATTTCTGTATTAAACTGTACCAACCTGGGACTCAGTGATCATTGCAGAAAAGGGGGCAGAAAGATTGTAAGAGTGGGGTTTGATACCAGACATAAGGAAACAGTCAGTCTTCCAGACTTCTGGGAACTTGCTAACATGAACTTACAGCAATGGTGACAGCATGCACAGGACTCCCGTAAATTCAATCAGACAAAAACCCAGCATAGAACTGGGGAAATGGGCAGGAGGCCTCAACCTTAGCTGGGGAACTATTGGTAGCTGATCACTGCTAGGTGAGAGAGAGTTGATCTTCTTTAAGGGAGTGATGCCAGACAGACTGAAAGATAGACTGAACAGGCCAGTGGATGAATGCACACCAAGGGACATCTGAGTACACAACCTGACCCAGTGAGCCCTGCCATATATGACAGAATGCATGAAATCCCATGGGCAGGTTAAGGGGGATGTGTCCAAAGAGGAGGGGTCCTAAATATATTAAGATGGATTATATGAAATGCACAAATTTCAATAGAAAATATACATTGAAAAAAATCTCACATCTTAAATAATTCTGGTCCCAAGTGAGGAAATACTCCATTTCTAATTAAAATTAGAGTGTTCTTCCAAATAACTTTTATATACTCTTGAGTGTAGAATATTATTTTAACATGCAATAGAATCAATTGTATATGAATAAAAATAATTTCTAATGCATGTGTGTTAGTTAACCTTGCTAACGTGGCAGACAATCACGGTGATTTGTCATAGTAAGAATTTCTTACTGGTATCAGAGTTCAATGAACTGGTTGGATGAATGTCCTCCTGGTAGTAATTCTGGGACCTATGCTCTTTGTGCCACTTTAAGTTTATGACACCTGGGTTTACCTGGGCCATATTTGCTCCAGTTAGAGCACTTGTGGGGAGTTTCATGGGCCAACTGGTTTGTAAAGTGTAATATAGTCTTTTTGCCAAATTCTGTTGGCTAGGGTTCATCAGTAGGGCCTCACTTAGGAAACTATCTAGCAGGAAAAAGGAAACATGGTTTAGTGAGTTCATAGTCTATGCTATGACCTACTGGTCACTGTAGATCTATTTCCCTCTTCCTTTCCACACATAAGCATTCTCACCTCTTCCCAAGACAGAAGAAAAGTAGTACTATTAATCAGAGCCAACAGACACTGAATAAAAACTTCAGTGATTTGCCATTGTAAATTGGACTTTCTAATTTAGTAGAAACAGAAGGTTGGAAGGTAATACTACTCACAACAGTAACAACTTATGGAACTCTAGACAATGTGTTCCCTCTCAACAGTATGAAACCATGTCTGTATCACTTATGCTTGTAAAATGATTGCTTTTATTTTAAAATGTGTTTGTACATCTTTGTTCATATTAACTTAACCTAAACGTGATTTGTGAATTTAGCAAATATTTGTGTATTGGTGTTCTAGAGACTGCTGAAGATGTCATAAACATGGAACCACCAGAATTTGAGAAAAAATATCTTAACTCCTGCCCTAAATAACTATCTCTGCAGACATGTCTCCATGCATGGCAGGTCCCCATGCCTCAGTTTCTCCTAACAGCAGTCCTGGGCCGCCTCAAATTCACTGTATCACTGATGGTGGCCTTGAATTCCTGATCGTTCTGCCTTCCCTCCCAATTCCTGGGGCTATGGGCGTGTACCATTGCAATCAGCTTGTATCTCCTTGCAGATCTCCTAATAACACTTCTCCCCTAAGTCTGTGTAATGCTGCCCCTAATCCATAGTCTAAAGTTTGTAGCCAATCAACCATTCAAGTAACTATGCTCATTTCCCTAAAATAACTTTCACCATAGAATCTCTAAAACATAGCCGGGCGTGGTGGCGCACGCCTTTAATCCCAGCACTCGGGAGGCAGAGGCAGGCTGATCTTTCTGACTTCAAGGCCAGCCTGGTCTACACAGTGAGTTCCAGGACAGCTCAGGCTACAAGGAGACCCTGTGTCAAAAAGACACACACACAAAAAGTCAGGAAATGGATTTCCTTCAGCTTGAGCTTCTTTGGCATTTGATAAGGTCTATATCCAGCTCCTCACTGTTCTAGGAATCATACCAAGTGTTTCTGCATGCTGCTTGAAAATAAAAGAGATCCAGAAGGACCAGATTTTATAATACAGTATTTTAGCCTAAATATCAGATAATTGCAAGAGCTATTCTAGTCTCCAAATTCTCAGAGCCTGCCATGCACGGTTTGTGCTATCTAAACAGCCCTTCACCCTAGAAACAGCTAGCTGACCACAGTTACATCTGTGACTCACACAGAGCACAGCAGCAGCCACAGAGCCCCAATTCTGCAACACATCTTCAGCCAATCGGTATGCAACAGGTGTTTTATATGTGTGGATCATTTCTTATTTCAGCCAATCAGCTTGCAGCAGGTATTCCACACGTGATGATCATTTCTTCAACACCTTCATTTGAAACTGAAGAGGAAAGCTTTAACATACTCATTCAACTGCAAGTTTAACTTCTCTCCCTTCACAAATGAGTGAAACAATGTAGAAAAGTACAAAAGACATTTTTACATAAAGACATGGAAAGTGGAAGAAGGTTACAACAGACTAATATTTTTAAATTATTTTATGAGAGCAGAAACAGAAGTGATAATGTGTTAGCTTATAAAGTTACAATCTAGATACCTTCATAAATATAACTAAATATATGTATGTTGCACCTACATACATGCAGATAAAGCACTCATACACGTAAAATACAAATAAAATATTATTTAAAAATTAAGGCACAGCCTACCCACTGTTTCTAATTTATATTTCAGGTATTTTCCAAAAAATATGAATAAACATTCACTATCATTATTTGTTTGTTGAAAACTTCCATGTAAAACATGTAGAACAACACAAAACAAATAATAGGAAAAGAACCACAAAATCCAAAGATAAGGTTGCAATTAAACTGTAAACTGTTCAGAAACAAGAAAAGACTCTGCAACTATGAGGTGAGTGAGGGCAGATTCATTGAAAAGAGAGAATAATCTGAAAATAGAGAATTCCTGAAAATTAATAAAATTTAAACATTTAAATTTATTGATGATTTAAAGGTAAGAAAATTTGGAAATTAAAGAGGAAAAGACAAATAATGGATCAATATAGAAAGCAAAGAAATAAGAAATGAGAGACATAAAGAAAGAGATAAAAGAAAGGTATGGTATTAATCTTAGAGGTCTAATAACGAGTATCTAATAATACAAAATATTGTCAGAGTTGAAAATTTTAACTTTGAGTTGAAAATTCCAGTGAAATACCAAACTCAGTGAAAATAAGCAATCACTCCAAGACATCCTCCTGAAATTCAAAGGCAATGAAAATGTTTCCCAAGATAGGATGGAAGAGAAAGGGACCAGATGATGTCAGTCTTCTCCATCACTGATCCTGGATGCCCAAGTCGGAATAAAACTCCTAAGTTCAAAATTAAGAAAGAATTTTGTTTGTATTATTAGATACTCGTTAT
>NW_008338999.1:5659558-5663336 GCF_000622305.1 Nannospalax galili
TAGACACATCAAGCAAAAGTACAGGATAGGGAACTGAAAAAATAAAACTCAGGTGAATTATTTTTTACACAGATTACAGAATACACACTTGGGAAAGGACAATATTTTCAACAAATGGTTCTGGTAAAAACTGGATGTCCCATGCAAAAGAAATTAAACTCTCGTCTCTCACTTTGTAAAAATCAACTCAAAATGAATTATAGGCTTAAATATAAGATGTGAAAGTATAAAACTACTAGAGGAAAACCTAGAGTGAAAGTTCCACAACATTCATCTGGACAATTGGTTCTTAGAATGTAAGCAAAGAAAGCAAACGGAGGCTAATGGGGTTACATTGAACCAAAAACCTCTGCACAGCAAAGCAAATAATAGAGGGAGAGACAACTCATGTAATGGGTGGAAATTACTGCAAACCACGGGTCCAATAAAGGACAAAATGCACACTTCCCAGCACTCTGGAGGAGGAACCAGGAGGATCTTGGTGAGATTAAGGTCAGCCTGGTCAGAGCGACTTCCAGGTCAGTTGGGACTATAAGAGGATTCCGTCATGAGAAAAGTGAAAATTTTATCATAATAAACTTGATAGTAAGAAAAGAAGTAATCTGATCTTGATTTCTCAAAAAAGGACATGAAGGGGCTAGGGAGATGGCTCAGCAGTTAAGAGTACTGACTCCTCTTGCAGACATCCGGGGTTCGTTCCCTGCACCCACATAACAGCTAACAACCATCTGTAACTCCATTTCTAGGGAATCTGATGCTTTCTTCTGATCTCCAAGGGTATCACATGATATGGGTGCACTTACATACATGCAGCCGATGCACCCATACACATAAAATAAAAATAGCAAAATATTTTTTAATGTCATGCAAATAGCATATGAAGTTCAGAGAAACATACATTCAAACAGCATCATCTCATCCTCAAAGAAGTGACTATCAAGAAAAGATGCAAAGTGTGTACTCTTGCATAAGATTGGTGGGAAAGAAAATTACTACCGTCATCATGGAACACATCTGAAGGTTCAAAGACTAAAAACAGAACTCTGATATGATCCATTAGTCCCACTACTGGATATATACCCACATGGAATCAATATGTCAGATATTTACAATCTGTACTCATTGCAGCATTTTTTACAATAACCAAAATATGGAATCAGTCTGTGTCCATCAGAGGATGAATGGATAATGAGCACAAGGTATATATGCACAAGGTATATAATTCCTTCTTGAAAAAGAAGGAAATTCTGTCATTTGACACAAAAATTATAAATATTAAAAAACATGATTTCAGTGAAATTAGCCATGAAAGACAAATTCTGCGTAATCTCACTTATGTGTAAAATCTAAATATCAAACATATAGAAGCAAGGATTAGAAGAGCAATTATCAGAGACTGAGGGGAGTAGAGATGGGAATAATAAATGATGGTCACAGTTAAGAGGAGACACTTTCATAATCTATTGCATGGCACAATTAACATATTAAGTAATAATGCATTTCTATGTCAAAATTTCTATAAGAACAGAATTTAAATATTCTTATTTCCAAAAATAGTCATTAGGAAAAGCTTGATTTAATCATTCCCAAAAGCATATACATATCAAAACATCACATCAAAACATCACATTATACCTCATGAGTACATACATTTTTTGATTATTAAAATGGTAAAAAATAAATATTTAATGATCATCTACTATGCTAACAAATGTTCTATACACTACACATACAGCATGGGGAAACAGTAGTTCTTCTTTCATAATGTTCAGAAATCCCTGGAGTGCCTGCTTCAACAGAGGAGGGAATAAGCACAAGAGACAATAAATATCCAAAATTATCTGACAGAAATGTTGAAGGGAGTCTCATTGTAACTAAGCTCAGAAATCAACTAGCCCAGATTGGAGAAGGCAGTTGGAGGGTGGTGAGAGAGAGTTCATCAGGAACAGAACTGAACAGAGAGCTTCTGACATGTTGGAGCACATGGAAGAACTAGTGCTGGAAACCTGACAAACAGCAGCACATGGGGGAAAAATGTCCAATTGGACCTTTTTAAGCAAGCAAGTTAAAAAAGCATCTACACTCTCTCCAGGTAAGTAGATTGGGCCCTCCACACATTGACTCCCCCAGCCTCATTCACCCTCCCATCTCCCCCCACCCTCTTTCTTCCTAGCCTGGGTCCTGTCCCATTCCTTGTCTTGGTGCCCCAGACAACAGGGGAATCACCACTGCATCCTGTTCCTTTGCATCCAGACCAACCTAGTTCCTTCTTGCAGTCACCAGGAGCGCTCTGGGCCTTGTCCCTCCCTCACCTCTCTCTGCTTCACTGTGCTGCACAACCCGCCAGCCTCTTTCCTGGACTCCCAGACTGACCTTTTGGCTTCCGGATCCTTTGCATCCAGACAAACCCAATTCTACAGTGCAGTCCCCAGGAGCCCTTGGGACTTCTTCCCACCCCATCTCCCATTGTATCTCTGAGTGTCATGGCCACCAGCTGCTGGAGACCAGCATCTTTCCTGAGCCCTGCTCCCAGGCCAGTCCAATCCCAAATTCCTGAGGCCATATTCTTTCCTGAAGGGATCTAGACCTTAGGAGAAAGCCTGAGAGCATCTGATCCTCATCTGACTTGGGCCTCTGTGGGAACTCCTGAAGACCCTTGAAAGCAATGTGGCCACTCCAATGTAAAACCAAAAGAGGGAAAGAGAAGCTTAGATGAACCAGCTTTTCATGCCCAAAACAGTAAACCATAAAGGTACATAAAGTTTACACAAAGAAGCAGACCTAAATTTGAAGACTTGAGTCTCATACAAGAATCAGAAACTACAAAAGAAATTCACATGTCCATGTCACAGAGAAAAAATAATAACATGAAAAACCAAAATAATTTATCCCCACCAAATACCAATAGTCTGCTAGACGAATACAATGAGAACCCCCTAGAGATAACGCTGGACATGGAATTCAAAAGAACAATTATGAACATGATAAAAGAATTCAGTGAATTTAAAGAACACACAAAGAAATCAAAGAACTGAAGGAAGATAGGGATAAACTTCTGAATGAATTCAGAAAAGAGCTAGAAATATTGAAGAGTACTCAGGTTGAAATGAAGAAGGAAGTGAAACACTCAGTAATCCAATTAGAAATGACAGGCAAAAGCCTCACCAACAAGATGAATGAAATGGAAAACAGAATGTCAAGACAGGAAGATAAAACAAAGAAATCAAAGAACTGAAGGAAGATAGGGATAAACTTCTGAATGAATTCAGAAAAGAGCTAGAAATATTGAAGAGTACTCAGGTTGAAATGAAGAAGGAAGTGAAACACTCAGTAATCCAATTAGAAATGACAGGCAAAAGCCTCACCAACAAGATGAATGAAATGGAAAACAGAATGTCAAGACAGGAAGATAAAATGGACAAACTAGATTACTCATTACTCATATTTCCCCAAATTAAAGAAAGACGTGGCCATACAAATACGAGAAGCATATAGAACAACAAACAGGATCAGAAAAGAAACTCTCCACAGCACATCATAGTAAAAAACTAAGCATACAGAACAAAGAGACAATATTGAAAGCTGCAAAAGAGAAACAGTGAATAGGAGACGTGTGAGGTGTTTCCTGATTTATAGGAGAGACTATAAAATAATGATTAAATCAGAGGCTGGAGAGATGGCTCAGCAGTTAGACGCACTGACTGCTCTTGCAGAGGACCTGGGTTCAAATCCCAGTACCCATGTGGTGGCTAACAGCCATCTGTAACTCCAGTTTCAG
>NW_008338999.1:5663747-5664658 GCF_000622305.1 Nannospalax galili
TATATCAAATGGACTTAACAGACATCTACCGAATATTCCACCCAAGCACCAAAGGACATACTTTCTACTCAGCACCCCATGGAACCCTCTCCAAAATCTACCATATACTGGGGCACAAAAAAACCTCAGCAAATATAAAAAGGCTGAAATAATTCCATGCATTCCATCAGACCACAATGCATTAAAGCTTACAATCAACACTGGAAGAAGCCCTAATCACCACATGAACACATGGAGATTAAACAACACACTACTGAATGATGAATGGGTCAAAAGGGAAATTAAGAAAGAAATAAAAGCATTCCTGGAACTAAATGAAAAGGACAATACAACAAATAAAACCTCTGGGACACACTGAAAGCTGTGCTTAGAAGGAAGTTTATGGCTCTAAATGCCTACATCAAAAAAAATCAGAAAGAACACAAATAAATGACTTAATATTGCGACTCAAGACACTTGAAAAGCAACAACAAGTGAAACCCAAACCCAGCAGACAAGAAGAAATAATAAAAATCTGGGCAAAAATTAATGAAATCGAAACAAAGAAAACAATACAAAGAATCAACAAATCCAAGAGCTGGTTCTTTGAAAAGATAAACAAGATTGACAGACCACTAGCCCAGTTAACCAAAAGAAAGAAAGAGCACCTCCAAATCAACAAAATCAGAGATGAAAGGGGAAACATCACAACAGACACCAGAAAGATACAGAACATTATAAGGGAATACTTTAAAAACCTATATGCTACTAAATTTGAAAACCTAAAAGAAATGGACAGATATCTAAAGGCATGGGAACCACCAAAACTAAACCAAGAAGAGATTAACAGCTTAAACAGACCTGTATCACAAAAAGAAATCGAAACAGTAATACAAAACCTCCCAACTAAAAAAAGCCCAGGACCAGATGGA
>NW_008338999.1:5664808-5666632 GCF_000622305.1 Nannospalax galili
TAAAAGAAATGGAGGTGTACCTAAAAGAATGGGAACCACGAAACTAAACTAACAACACAAAAGGAAATTGAAACAGTAGTACAAAACCTTCCAACTAAAAGAAGCCCAGGACCAGATGGATTTACAGCAGAATTCTATGAGACATTTAAAGAAAATCTACATCCAATACTACTTAATTTATTCAAAAAGTTAGAAATGAAGGGAGAATTTCCAAATTCCTTCTACGAAGGCAGCATCACTCTAGTACCAAAGCCAGGTAAAGATAAAACCAAAAAAGAAAACTGTAGACACAAATCCTTAATGAATAGATGCAAAAATTCTCAACAAGATACTTGCAAACTGAATACAGATACACATCAAAAATATCATCCACCATGAACAAGTTGGCTTTATCCCAAAGTAGCTGGGATGGTTCAATATACATAGGTCAATAAACGTCATAAATCATATAAATGAACTCAAAGACAAGAACCATATGATCACCTCAAGAGATGCAGAGAAGGCCTTTGACAAAATTCAGCATGCATTTATGTTCAGTGTCCTAGAGGAAATTGGACTGGAGGGAGCATAGCTCAGCATAATTAAAGCCATATATAACAAACCCACAGCCAACATCATTCTAAATGGAGAAAAACTGGAAGCATTCCATTGAAATCAGGAACCAGACAAGGCTATCCATTATCTCCACTTCTCTTTAACATAGTGCTTGAAACTCTTGAAAGAGCAGTAAGACAAGAGCAGGAAATTAAAGAAGTAATAATTTTAAAAGAAGAGATCAAATGATCCCTTTTTTAGATGATATGATATTATATCTAAGAGACACCAAAAATTCCACACGCAAACTCCTAGAAATTATTAACACATTCAGTAAAGTGGCAGGTTACAAAATTAACCTACAAAAGTCTGTAGCCTTTCTATACTCCAAAAACAAGCAATCAGAGAAAGAGCACATGGAAACAAACCCCTTTACAATAGCTGCAAAAAAAAATAATAAAATATCTCAGAATTAACCTGACCAAAGACATGAGGGACCTCTACAATGAAAATTTTAAATCTTTAAAGAAAGAGATTGAGGAAGACATCAGAAGATGGAAGGACCTCCCATGTTCATGGATAGGAAGAATTAATATTGTGAAAATGACCATCCTACCAAAAGCCATTTATAGACTGAATGCAATGACAATCAAAATTCCCATGACATTTTTCACAGAATTGGAAAAAAAAAAAAAACCTAAGATTCATATGGAAGCACAAAAGTCCTCGGATAGCCAAAACAACCCTGAACATTAAGAGCAATGCTGGGGGATTACTGTACCAGATTTTAAGCTGTTATTACAGAGCTATAGTCATAAAAGCAACATGGTACTGGCACAAAAATAGACACATGGATCAATGGAACAAAATTGAAGACCCAAATATGAATTCATGCAATTTCAGCCACCTGATATTTGACAAAGGGGCCAAGAACATTCACAGGAGGAAAGACAGCATGTTCAGCAAATGGTGCTGGCAAAACTGGATCTCTACCTGTAGAAGGATGAAACTAAACCCCTATATTTCACTTTGCACAAAAGTCAATTCCAAATGGATCAAAGACCTCAATGTAAAGCCTGAAACTCTGAAACTGTTAGAAGAAAACATTGGCAAAAACCTAAAAGATATAGGTGTAGGAGAGGATTTTCTAAACCGGACATCAATTGCTCAAAAAACAAGGCCAAGAATCAACAAATGAGACCTCATTAAACTAAAACCCTTCTGTACACCATAGGAGGCAACCTGGGAAGGGAAGAGAAAACCCACAAAATGGGAGAAAATCTTCACCAG
>NW_008338999.1:5666835-5668390 GCF_000622305.1 Nannospalax galili
TGTTCAGCATACTAATAATTAGGGAAATGCAAATTAAAACCACTTTAAGATTTCATCTTACCCCAGTCAGACTGACTAAAGATCAAGAGAAGAAATGATACCAAATGTTGGAGAGGATGTGCGGAAAGGGGAACACTCATCTACTGCTGGTGGGGCTGGAAACTTGTTAAACCCCTGTGGAAAGCAGGGGTTTAAATGAACCTACCATTTGTCCCAGTTATACCACTCCTTGGCATATACTCAAAGAACTCATCCTATAGCAGAGACACTTGTACATCCATTTTTGTTGCTGGTCTTTTCAGAATAGCTGAGAGATGGAAGCAACCTATGTGTCCCTCAGTTGACGAGTGGATAACAAAAATGTGGTATATTTACACCATGGAGTTCTATTCAGCAGTAAAAAAAGATGAAATATTGAAATTTGCAGGTAAATGGATGGATCTAGAAACTCTTATACTAAGCAAAGTAACACAGACTCAGAAAAACAAACAATGTATGTTCTCCCTCATATGTGGCTCCTAGCACCAAATCCTTTTAAATTTTATAAGTGAGTATGTATCCAGACATAACTATAGAAACCAGGACAAGGGTAAGGAACCAGGGAGGTAAACGTAAAGAAAGAATCTGAATAAGAACAGTAGGAAACAGGCGTTAATAAGGGAGATATGGATAAAAATTAGGTTAGTTTAAGGGAGGTGGGGAGGGAAGTGTATAAAAGGAACCTAGGGGATAAAGGGAAAGAAGGAGCTCCAGAGAGGTAGGACCATAGGAGAAGGGTATTAAGGGAGAAAGGTGGAAAATGGAGGCAGCTTAATTGGGGAAACCATGGCGGAGGGGTTAGACAATGTGAGAGATAAATAATGCCTAGCTAGTTTTAAAAACCAGAGGGAACCATATTAGTTCAACAACCTACTGACAAATTATACATAGCAGATCAAGAAATATATGTCTAGGTAAGGTTTATCTGAGAGCAATTGGTGTTTGCCCAAGATTTATCTACATGGCACACAGTAATTAAAAGTACCAGACCGGTGGAACTAACCTCTTGGATGTTAAACAGACATACTTTGGGGCCTATATTAATTAGTCAAAGGGACATAAAGGACAGATTTTGCTCCTTGTCCTCCTAGGTCAAATAGTTCCAGGGGACCATGAGCATCCCTCAAAAGGCCCTATAAAGGTGGTGGGTCACCTGTCCTCTTGATCAAGGAGGCCGAGGAAACCCCACAAGGTGGACTTGAACCAGTTCCAGTCTACAGAGAGGAGGGTCAACACAGAAGAAACATTTCCTCCATGCTTCCAATCGAAGCCAGTCGTGGTTGAGCAGGACCTTTGACGCATCTTCACATAGGCAGAACTGGTAAAAGAAAGGTGCCAGCTCCTCCCAAGCCCATGTGACCCCTGAGGAACAGATCCTCAAACGACCTTAAGAGTAAAAATAATTTGGTTTATCTGGGCCAACTGTATGGCCTTAAGTACCCAAAAGGAAAGTATAACCAAAGATTAAGGGGGCCAATATAATTTCTTAAGAGTCCATATGTATAGCTAAAGACTA
>NW_008338999.1:5669041-5682005 GCF_000622305.1 Nannospalax galili
AGTTGTGCTGTAAAGTATTCCTTGAGAAATGTTTATAATTCTATGAGAATGTAAATAGTTTCACAGTAATTGTTTTCCAGTTAGAATATTCTAACTTAATTGCAGCGCAGTCTCTTTAATTTCTTGTTCATTAATTTTTAACTAACTTCATAAAAGAATAAGAATAAAAAAAATGTGATTTATTTTAGAAAAAGTTACCTGGACTGCTGAAAAGAATGTATATTCCACAGCTGTTGGATGAAATATGCTATAAACATTTATTAAATCTACTTATTCTATGTTGTAATTAAAAAAAAAGTTAAAACCTCATTCAATTTTATGTCTTATGGGCTTTATACAGAGTTCAATATTGTATAACTGTATTAATTCAACTGTGAACCTAAAAATTTACAGTCAATTTTGAAAAAGCTGTATCTTTGCTCTGGAATTGTTTATTGAATATGTTAATGCTGTAATAAAATGCTTCATCTACTCATGTGGTTATTAAATAAATAATTTTTAAAAAATAATATATATAAATGAATATATATGTAAATCATCTACAAAGCTTTTAGCTAATAAAAGACAAGGTGGATATATTCGTTCTTGACTCTGTGGTGAGAGGACATTAGCATTTACATAATAATATAAATAATATGAAAACTAACTAGGTTTAACTTAAATCTGTGTCACAGTATGGTCACTGGTGATTTTGATCAGGAAAGTCTTAGGGGACCAGCGGACAAGGAAACACCGAGTAAGAGTAGGTCTGGGAACAAATAAGGGAAGAATCAGAATTGGCAAATGTACACAGTCCTTCGAGAACTTTCCACAAATATTTGTTTCAGCATGACTAATGTTGAGATTTCATTTATATGAGGTAGAATTAGTGATTAAGAAAAAAAAAACAATGAAAAATACATTTATATGCATACATATACATCTAAATACCTTCAACTTTATGTTTGCATGTTCTTTAAAAGTTAACTTACTTGAGACTCGGAAAGTAAACAAACCTCACTAGTGCTGGAAAGTTGAAACACACAAGATACACTAGAACCTTCCCCAAGGGTACAGAAGCAGTGATCAACTGATGGGGAGAGAAGACTCACTGACCAATTGCAATCAAGATATGGAATGATTCTGTTCCTACAGAGATCACTCTGTGCCCCCGCTTTTAAAGTCACACTTGTACCCTATGCCAATAATCACCAGTAAGGGTTCTATCCTCAACTTCTAGCAACCATTAACTGTTCTCTATCTATAATCTTGCCTTGTTAAGAATATCATAACACTTGAATCATACAGCTTGTGACATTTTCACCACAACTTTGTCTGCTCTACCTTTGGGATCATGAGATTTTTTCTTTGGCGCTGCTGATTTGTTTTGTTATAATTGCTGCATAGTGGTGGATCATGCTAATATGAACAAACATCTACTCATCCCAGGTAGGGAACCAATGACTGAACAAAGTAAGGATACCACCAAAGTTCAACCTGTTTCGCTACTAAGTTTTATTGGAGTTACTTACAGGAATATTTGTGAGGAGTTACTTACAGGAGCAGGAATAACTCAAAGAAATCTGCATCTCCAAAAGCCCACCACAGCGTGAATGACAGCTCACAAAATCTGGAAACCTGGAGCACAGCTTGCAGGCAGCTCGTGCCGGTTGGAGTGTCTTTTTAGAGAGTTCAGTAGGTCTCGGGTTCTTCCAGGCAACTTGACTGATCAGCCTCTTCCAGAAAGCACAGCTGCCCTGAGAATGCTTCAGTGGTCCTTTCTGCTTATATAAGCTTGGGGAGCAGAGGGCCTAGTGCATCTGGTCAGTTTCAGGGAACTTGCAACACTTCTGAGTTGTCTATTTCCTTGGTCTTAGTTTAGAAAATCCTTGGCCCTGGGGAGCTTTCCTACAGGATGGAATGTTTCTCTTCCCTTTAGAACATCCTTAGTTCTAATAGCTTTCCTTGCAGGATGGATGGTTCATCTCATGTGAAATTGCTACTGAGAACATGCCCCTCTATTTCTGCCAATCTCTGTTTTAATTGGCATATTCAGACCACCAAATTAAATTTAATGAAGTTATTGATATTTTAAAAAGTTAATATAATTGAGAGCTATCACTCTGTAACCTTTCTGTATCACTAAACTTCTAAGATAAGCATTCAGTAGAAAGACCTATTCATACTCGTGTCCATAGACACTGTTTGTGAAGTTGGCTTGTCCTTGGCTGGGTCAAACATGCTGGCCACATTTGGCTGCTGTAAATGCTGAATCACACCTCTCACAGACAGTGAGGTACTTTAGTCATCACTTTTCTGCTGAACAAACAAACTGTTGAAGTATTATAAATGATAGATAATTTGAAATTGATGTTGGGTGCATATGAAAAAGTATGATCTTCCTTGTAAGACACTGAAGGACATTTGGAGACATAAATCAGACTATATAAGCCACGTGTGTGTGTGTGTGTGTGTGTGTGTGTGTGTGAGAGAGAGAGAGAGAGAGAGAGAGAGAGAGAGAGAGAGAGAGAGAGGGAATATTAAACTGATTGAAAGGACAGTGGGGAGAAGGGCAGAGAGGGGAACAGATCTAAATACCATCAAACTACATTGTATGAAAAACATGAAAATGCAAAAAGGATGTAGTAGTAGGAGAAAGATGTTACTAAAGGAGAAATATGAGAAAAAGGGATAAAGGGGAAGGGGAGAAAAGCTATACAAAGAACTATTGGAATAAATGGGGAAATTCTGATACACAGTAAAAAGGGAAAAAAAGAGGCTTAAGCACAGAAGGAACCCTACAAGGATGGAAGAAAGCCCTAACAGAAGCCGTACAGTATTAAATGACAATCTCAGTGCCAGAGGAGGGGTGCCTCCTATGAGATGTTGGCGAGAGGGCCCTAGAGGTCCCCAAAACAATTAAGGCCATTGTTAATAATGTTGGTTGTACACTGGAAGTGGATGGTAAAACTCTATTGCTAAAGACACCTCATGATGTGAATGCAGGAGAGGGAGAAATCAAGCTTGGAATAAGCTGGAAACTCCCTGCCACTGGATAGGTGGCTTTCATAGTGCCAGAAGGTGACATGCAGCTGGCTGGGGGAGAACTGTCCCCTATAATTCTGCTCAATGACGGGCCCCCGAGTACTGCACTATCAACATGCTAAATAAGATGTTCTAGTTGGTGCAAGAGTGGGGCATCTAGTGTATGTACAACCAGCAAATTTTTGATTGGATATAATGCCTGCTCCTAGAGGTAGAACACACATCTAGTACTGTAACCGGCCTAACCCCCTGTGGCAGGGGAGAATCCAGACCCCAGTGGGGAAGCCACTGCAATTGTTTTTAGATAGATGTGATATATCTATGAAAGTACCATCCAAGCATTTGTGTTTACACTCATAGGTTATTATAGCAGCCACTGTTTAGGAGTTCTTGCTTCTTGCTGTTTGTGTTTTTATAGTAGATGGAATCCCAATGAAATAGGCCAACAGCCCATGGAAAACACATGATGCAGACACCCAAAAGTTTGATGCCTTGCCGCAATGGAAGAAAGATCATCCCGTACCTATCACCCCCTCCAATGCTCAGGGACTTTTGAAGAAGAGGTTGGTGGAAAGAATGTTAAGAGTCAGTGGAAGGGGTGGAGTGTTAATTGGAAGTGTCCTCTGACCACTATGCCAAGAAGCAATAGTCACACCTCCTTCCCACGCTCATCAAGGAGTCAATGGAGGAGTCAGTTACCCCTCCCACCCAGTCAGTTGACCTTAGCTACATGCTGAGAGGTGCCAAGAGGCACCTCTCTTGTCATTTTGTGCAGCTGTGGCGAAGTCACAGGATCTATATTTGAGTGTGGACTTTCCAGCAACCATAAGTTGGGGGACACCCACTCTTCTGTAAATAACCCCCCACCTTATGTTAGCAAGCCCAAGAAACTCATTAGAATTTTCCAAAAAAAGAAAAGAAAAAAAGAACAGAACTAATGAAAACCTTCATTATTCCAAGAAAGTTGACCCCATGTTGGCAAATCTTTTGGTCTTTGATTTCTTTTCCCTACTTTCCCTCCTTAAACTTAATCGTATATATATTTTTATGTAACCTGCTTCAAGTTATTTCTGGAAAAAAATGTGTTAAATTTGCTTCTCTTTGGAATAATAAAAAATAAAAATATACTTTTAAAAAGTACAGTCTTAAGGCTCAGTGGTTAAGAGCTCTGGCTACTGTTGCAGAGGACCTGGTTTCAATTCCCAGCACCCACATGGCAGCTAACAACTGTCTGTAATTCCAGCTCCAGGAGATCTGACTCCCTCTTCTGACCCGGGGGCATTGCATAACATAGGTACACTTATATGCATACAGGCAATACACTCAAAAACATAAAATACCAAAAATAATAAATAAAATATTTTTAAAGTATGGTCTTGGGGAATTCCTTCATTATTCAGATTCAACATTATGTCTGCATTTTTAAAAACCAGTTTTTCGTTAAATATCCATGAAACCTGGTCCTTGAAGCAAAACCACCTAGCCATCAGTTACAATCTTTGTTATTCTGAACTGCTCCAAAAGCAGCTGCACAGCCTAATATGTGCAAAGCTCTTGGCTGGAATGCCATTGGCAGGTGTGGTGTTAGTCTGTTGAGATAAACCTGAGGGCCAGTATGAAAGATATTCCCATGATTCTCCATGGACTCAGGACCTCTTCTTCTCCACCATCCCTCAGGAAAACACCTTATTTTTAAATTCTATACTGACTTACTGCGTCTTTTGAATAGTGTAGTGTTTTCCCTCTTACTCCAAGCTCCTAAAGAGAAGTTAAAGCCTTGCTCCCCAAATTTATGTAGGCCCTTGAGAGCTTTATCCCCCACACTGTATCATTACTAGGAACTGGATTCTGCAGTTGGCATGAAGCCACTTTCTTGATCCTCAGACGGTATCTTCTCACCTCTAAACCTTCTACTTCTTTCTGTAACCTCTTTGCTCAACTGGTCCAGTACCTGTGTTCCAGAACTGGGTTGTTTCTGGATTTTGTGGCCTTAATCCTGTCACTTCTAACCTTGGACCTTATCCTCTTGTGTCTATAGACTTGCCTCTGATCTCCATGGCTCCCATTTGAGCTTCAAGTTGTCTTTCCTCTCTGTGACATCAAGTCTGGTATTGCCCCAGCCTGCTATACAGTGGAGTCATGATCTGGCCAGAAGGAAACGAAGACAAAGTGTTTAAATGAGTTTTGAATGTGTGTCTTTACTGTAATAGTGCCAGAGTTTAGATTTGGACATCAGTTACATTAAATGGCCTCCCAATTCCATCAGTTCTGGGAATCCTTTGAGCATTCTGTTGTTTATTTCTTTAATAATGGAAACTAGCTTAAGGCTGAGTGGTGTTGTGGTTGTGTGATTGTTCTCTTAAGAGTAGTGATGCAGAGAGATATACTCCACATTTGAATTTCAGTTCTATCACTTCTTATTTACATGCAAAACCCTCAGTTTCCTCATTCATTCCTAAACCTAGACAAAATACTCATAGGAAAACTGTTAGGGAAAAGCACAAAGGACCAACAAACAACCCCAGTCCCATAGTGGATGAAAGAGAGCTGCACAGCTCCTTAGGAAGCTAAGCAAATAAACTGGATTGCCGCAACTTGCTTTATCCCACAAGTTGACAATGAAACACAATCAGCTGCAAAAGAAAACAAGAGCATCAAATGGTGCTGTCACTTCTCCTGCTCCCAAGACTCCTGAGGTAAAACGGTGATCCCAGATGGTGTTTGCTATTCTAGAGCCAGGTCTTAATGTTCAGCACGTCTCCTAGCAAGCCATTTCCCCTCCAGTTAGAGCAAACAGTGCAAGAGTACTCACACTCCAATCACCTTAAACTACTTGATAACCTCCATGATGGATAAACTGTTCTTGACCAGAGAAGCTTAGACCTTAACATTAAGTATTTTCCATGAGGGCATCATGATCCACAGAAAACCACAGCAGAAGGTCTATCCCAATTGTAAGCTTCACAAGCTTCAGGAACTGCATTTTAAATATTCCATGGTATATTTGTGATGATTTTCTTACATAACAAATGAGGGTCTGATATTTCAAGAAATTAATCTTTTCTAATAATATAGTTAATTTGACTTGTCAAAATTGTGACATGGAATTTGTAAAAGATGGTATAATTATGTTTGCAACTATATTTTTAAGTCAGTGGATAATTCTGCTTAGAAAGGATCTATCATCATAAATAAGAGGTGAAGTCAGGAGGTTTATGAGGAATAATACAGAGAACTTATGGACTCGGCCACAAACATGTTGGTTCTCTATAAGTCTGTAATTTCTCCTTTTCTTCTTCATATCCCTTTTCTAAGCTAGCTTTCTCTATCGCTTTGGGCTGCCCCAGTACCTTGTATTTCTTTACTTTTTCTCTAAAGCTTCCTTCTCCCTGCCATGTGACTGCCAGTTCACCACATGTCCGACCCTGACCTCCATGCAGGCTCTAAACCTGTATGGCTTCAGGGCTTTTTTTATTCTCCCCTCCGGATTCTCCTCAAGGCAACTGCCTAGATTTCCAGCTCACCTGCCCTTAAGATTTTTTTTTTTAATTCTAATAAAATTGTCCTAACGCTTCAAAAAAAAAAAAAAGAATAATACACGTTCAAAAAAAATCTAACAAAGATTTTTGAGAATTAGATGGAGGATACATATATAGTTCATTTAAAACTGTAAAAAATAAATAGCACGAACGCAAATTAGTGAATAAACCTAGGATTTTCTTTGTACTCATGTTAAGCTTTCTCCTTACAAATAGCTGAAGATCTAAATGCAGTGTTGCGAGCCATTCTGACCAGTAGTGTCAGTGAACAGTTCAAGTACTCTTGTGAATTGGCAAGACATTTTCGGTGCTCACATATGTGGACTTGTAATTCACCTGGCTGCCAGCAGGAGGTAGTGGTGCCATTTGTGTTCTTTAATGAGACTGTTGCGTTCAGCGCTGACATCTCAGTATAATCATTTAAATTATAATGAATTATGCTTGACATTCATGAAAATAAGAATCCATCCGCTGCACAAGAACTCAATGTACACATTTATATAAGGTAAAGGAGACAACGTTTAGAATAGGAACTTGAGAACGCTAAGGCACAAGTCAAAGGCAGTTTGATTTATTTAAACTGATTACAGTCACTGTACAAATCAACACTTAGAGGAGAACATAGTGTGGACTCCATGCTACCCTGCGAGCTGTTGCTTTCCTGCCCCTCTAGCTATGGAAGCCACTTTGCTTTCCTTACCTCCCTTTAGAACTGGGAGCTCAGGACTACTGTAGCTCTCATCCATTTTAAGAGCACTTCCAGCTTCATTGTTACTGATGTAGTTCTTGAAAGCTGTGTCTAGTGCTGTGACAAGATAGAAACCAGATACCACACCCTGTGTGCCTGTGTGGAACTTCAGTGCCCTCTCAGGAAGTACCCGGTTACAGATGTGTATTTCAGTTTTCTGGATAGCCCCACGCTGTAGACCTTATTATTATGCCTGCTACAGAGATGTACAGGCTGATGAACTAAAAGTTTGAAAACTTTGCCCATTTTCAGAAATGACCCACACTTGTTTAGCTGGACAACTCACATCCATTTGTTTTACTGGTTTTGGCTTGTTTCTTATAAATTTCAAATTCTACTCTATCTAAAAATAATAAAACAGATGATATTATAATAAAGAAACTTCCACACCCAGTTCAAGTCCATACTCAGCTTATTTAAGACCCTGGAACAATTGTGAACTCAAGAGACATTTTCTAGTTGGTAGCTGCTTCATTTAACAAATTAAAAGAAAAAAAAACAGAGTGTGTTTCCATATGATTTATGGAGGAAAATGTGATTAAGAAATGATCATAGTCAGGACTGGAGAGATGGCTCAGTGGTTAAGAACATTGACTGTTCTTGCAGAAGACCTGGGTTTGAATCCCAGAACCCACATGACAACTAACAACTGTCTGTAATTCCAGTCCCAGGGGATCCGACAGCCTCTTCTGACCTCCACAGGCATTGCTGGACACAGGTGCACTTACCTACGTGCAGGCAATACACACATACATATAAATCTTAAAAAGAAATACATTTTTTTTAAAAAGAAATGATCATAGTCAAAAGAAGTATATGAAATTCACAAAAATTCAATCAAAAGTTTTCAAAAAAAGAGAAATGATCATGGGCCTCAGATAATTTTTATTATTCTAGTTTTTATTTATGAAAGAATTTTTGATGGTCTCTTTGGCTAGTACCAAAATTTTTTTTAATATATTTGAGAAGAACACAGACTTTCACTTTCCTGTTGGTCATACTTTTGTTGCTATGACAAATACTGAAAAGAAACTTGAAAAGAGGGGAAAATTATCCTGGTTTACTTCATCAGAATTTTCAGCCTCTTGTGGCAGGAAGGACATGGTGCAACAGCTCCCACTTCAGCAGCCAGAAAGCAGAGAGAGAGTATCTGTGGGTGCTGAGGGCTTCTTGTCCCTTTTTGCCCATTCGAACTCCCAGCAGATGGGATGGAACCACCCAGATTCAGGGGCAGGTCCTTCCCCCTTAGTGACTCTCTCTGGAAACACCCTCATAGACACCCCAGGAGTATGCTTTACTAAACTCCTAGGTGCTTCCCAATCCAATCAAGTCAAGAATCAGGATGAATCATCACACTTCTCAGTAGATGTTTGATCTTTCCTTTTCTATTGATCATTCATCGCCCAAATCAGGGAAGGAAAACATTGAGAGAAAAAGATGCTGGGCATTCCTCTATCTGAGACGAGAGTGTGGTCTTTCAGTTTTCTTTCCTGTCCCAGGGTCCTCATGAAGTACAGCACAGCATTAGAGAGCATTGCCCATCCTCTGTTATCTCTAGCTAAGCCCTCTCCCTCAGTGTTGCCTATCAATTTATTTTAAGTCAGTTTATATTGAGTATACAGCTTGAACCCTTTTTTAATGTTTTATTTATTTTATTTCATGTGTAAAAGTGTATTGCCTACATCTATGTAAGTGCACCCATGTCACGCAATGTCCATGAAGTTCAGAAGGGGACATTAGATCCCCTGGAAATGCAGTTACAGATGGTTGTTAGCTGCCATGTGGATCCTGGGAACCAAACGCAGGTACTTCTATAAGACCAGCCAGTGCTCTTAACCATTGAGCCATCTCTCCAGACCCCCAAATCTTGACTTCTTGGAGCCCTAAAATTTTAGCCTTTGTCCAAAGCATATAACATACCTGACAAAATTTTATTTGAGTATCTGGGGAGATAGCTCAGTGGGTAAGAGCCCATGTTGAGCAGACATGGGGACCTGAGTTTTTGCCTTAAGTAAAAAGCCTGATATGGGTGCACAGACATCTGTAACATCAGCAGTATGGGAGGCAGAGACATTCCAGAGAGGAGAGCTTGGCTTGCTGGTTGCCAGCCTACCTCCAGTTTTAGTGAGAGATCCTGTCTCAAAAAATAAAGCAAAGACTGGCAGAGCTGAAAACTCTATGTTCTTCTCTGGCTGACAAGTGCATGAACAGTCATGTACACTCTCACACACATGTGCACAAACACTACACACAACAAATGCATATACCACGTAATTACTCCTACAAAAAATTACTTGAAAACCGTCACTTTTATTGAATTTTTTGAAGTGTGTGCCTGAATATAAATGCTATAAATAAATTCATTCAATAAACAGTGATTCTTTTCTAAAAGAAAATGTAACTTGGTCTACATTTTAGCAATTCTGCATTAGAAATGGGCTGCACTCACCACGAGGACAAGAAGGTATCCCCTCACGTGTTGTGTCTGCTGCCTGACATACTGTCTTGGCATTGTAAAATAGTCCATTTGAATTCATCATGGCCTCCCAACACTGGAGTAATTATTGCTGCCACAGTTTGGAACGTCAGAGGCAAAACCCTCAGAAAGTTCAACGACTGTTTCAGACTCATTAACTATCGACTGGCGGGATTCTAACTCAAGGGTTTTAGGGTGGCAGCTGTATCTGTAATGCCTGAAGAAATTTGACTTTTCCCCTTCTCAGTAAGTACCAGGCTCAGAAATGTAGAGCTGGTCAGCTGGGAATGGTCAGTCAGATCTAGAGGAGGTGAGAGGAGCAATTAATTCACCAAAATACCATCAAGGGAATTCAGCATGGAAAATTCCTAATCATAGATTCTTTCAGTTGTTCATTTTTTAGTAGTGCCCCTACTGTGAGTTCAGTTTGCCTTTTAATGGTAAACCAAGTTACTTTTATTTCACTTAAGATTTAAAATAAATTAATTTATTTGGAGTCCATTAGACATTAGATATAGCCTTTACCTCTTTTAAAATCTGTGATTAACAAGGTCATGTGCCTACTATCTCTAAAAAGTTTATATTTTTTCTTTAACTTTGTTAATAGTTACCAGACAGGGCAGAACCTGTGTGTATTCATCCTGCCCCAGGCCATTCAGTTCTGTTACAACCTCTGGTCCATCTCATATGCCTGGATGGTGCCATTGCTTAGCTGCTTTGTTACTGGGTTGAAGAGAATTTTTTTTTCAACTGTCACAGGTAGGCTTTGGGAAATATGCAAATTCATGCTGTAGGGATCTGTGTGCCTGTATACACAATCTTTCATGGAAAACATGCAACTCTAAGTGTGTTGGTTGATGCTGCTAAGCAGTGACTGTATGAATATTTCATGTTTCTTCGTAGCCATTGCCTCTATAACCTGTATCTAAAGTGATTAAAAAGAGAGAATATCAAGAGGCCAGTTTCCATAGGAACAAATGTAGTGATAAAAAAAAAACCCTGTTAGAGTGCCTCCAGCTTAGCTGAATTCACACCAATGTTAAGAGCAGTGCACTGGAATAATTTAATTGCATTTTCAAAACTCATCTCTAAAAAGTAGGTAGCATTGATAAACTCCTAATTATATTAACTCTCTGCTTTTTGAAAATAAAAAAATATTTTCAATTAGAAAATTAATAAAAAATTTATTTGGATTGTTAT
Organism: Nannospalax galili; assembly: GCF_000622305.1. NCBI lineage: Eukaryota > Metazoa > Chordata > Mammalia > Rodentia > Spalacidae > Nannospalax > Nannospalax galili. The sequence goes on from NW_008338999.1 coordinate 5,680,029, forward strand.
AATTTTAATATGAGAAAAGCAAAAATATGAAAACTATATGAGAAAAATTAGTACAATACAAAGTACTTTTTCTTAATTATTAACTCTAGTCTCAACTGATTGTCTAAAGGATAAAATAATAATAGTAAAATAATAAGTAATGTAAAACTTTATAAGATGAATTATTATTTTAAAATTCAATTTAGAAAAAAGTTGGTAACTTACAGATAACCTCCCATGAAGAACGTAGAAGAGCAAGATCATCTGTACTGTTTTAAAAACTCAAAAACTGTATATATTCTAGAAAAACTAATTACTTTTGTGTAAACTTTAAACTTTTGTTTATAGCTTTTGAACAATTTAACAACAGATAGGTTCTGAAAACCTCAGAATTATCTTTTAATTCTTCTCCCTCTCCAAGTTCACCTTGTCATAAAAATGCATCTGGCATTCTTCCCAGGGGGGACTAGGTGTCCATAGCACAGACGCATAAGGCTCCAAAACAGGGTCACATTTTAAAATTGATATCATAAAAATTGTACATAGCTTTGGGGTGCCATGTGATTTTTAAATGCCTGTGTACATTATGCATGTTTAAATAAAATTAAGCACAATTATATCCTCAAGCACTTATAAATTCTAGTTTGTATGCATGTAGGTGTTTGTGTGTACAGATGTACATATGTGTGTGTGCATACATATGGAGCTCAATATCAGGCATCTTTCCCAGTTGCTTTCCACCTTATTGTCCGAGGCCAGATCTCTCACTGAACCTGAATCTGGCCAGTGAACTTCAGGAATGCTATGGGGATGAACTCAGATCCTCATGTTTCTGCCACAAGCACTTTATTGACTAAGTCCTTTCCCCACAAATTTATAATTTTTTGGTACAAATATTTTAAAATCTTTCTTCTAGCTTTTTGAAACCTATAGTACATTATCTATAGTCACCCTACAGGGCAATAGCATACATACCAGAACTTCTTTTTCCTATCAAACCACAGTTTAGAACCACAATGATCAACCTTTCCCCAACTCCCCCTCTTCTAACTCTCCAGGCTTCTAGTAACCACCTTTCTCAAAATAGATAAATGGGGACTGGAGAGATGGTTACGTGATTAAGGGCACTGGCTGTTCTTGCAGAAGACTCAGGTTCAAATCCCAGCACCTAAATGGTGGCTAACAATCATCCGTAACTCCAGTTCCAGAGGATCTGACGCTTTCTGTTTTCTATGGGCACTGCGTGACATGGGTGCACTTACGTACATGCAGGCACAACATTCATACACATAAAATGAAAACCATGATGGAGAGGTGAGACAATGTGAGAGATAAACAATGCCTAGCTAGTTTTGAAAACCAAAGAGAACCATATTACTCCTACAACTTACTGACAAATTATACATAACAGATCAAGAAATATATGTCTAGGTAAGGTTTATCTGAGAACAAGTTGTCTTTGCTCAAGATTTATCTGCATGACACACAGTAATTAAAAGTACCAGACTGGTGGAATGGAGAGGTGGTGAGAGATAAACAATGCCTAGCTAGTTTTGAAAACCAAAGAGAACCATATTACTCCTACAACTTACTGACAAATTATACATAACAGATCAAGAAATATATGTCTAGGTAAGGTTTATCTTTTATCTGAGGGTCTCTGCTCAAGATTTATCTACATGGCACACAGTAATTAAAAGCACCACACTGGTGGAACTAACCTTCTTGGATGTTCAACAGACATACTTTGGGGCCTATTTGGTCAGAGGGACATAAAGGACAGTTTTTGCTCCTTGCCCCCCAGGTCGACTAGTTCCAATGGACTAGGAGCATCTCCCAAAATGTTCCTAATTGTCGTAGGTCACCTGTCCTCTTCATCAAGGAGGCCGAGGAGACCCCATGAGATGGACTTGAACCAGTGTCCTGTCCACAAAGAAGAGGGTCAACACAGAGGAATCATTTCCTCCATGCTTCCAAGTGAAGCCAGCCATGGTCGAG
>NW_008338999.1:5683303-5700898 GCF_000622305.1 Nannospalax galili
TCAACAAATGGAACCTCATCAAGCCACAAAATTTCTGTATAGCAAAAGAAACAACCAAGGAAGTGAAGAGGAAGCCCATTGATTGGGAGAAAATCTTCACATGCCACAATCTAACAAAGGATTGATATCCAGAATATATAAAGAAACCAAAAACTTAATAACAAAACAAAGAAAGCTCAGGATTTAAAAATAGACAATAAACCCAAGTTGACATTTCTCAAAAAGACAACAGTTGTATAAAAAATAATAATAATAATAATAACCTTCCGTTTTGCATTTACTTGTCCATACCCACAATCTTAACACTCAGATTTCTTGTGTGGTTGTTAGAAGGGTCTGCATGAGCTACTTAAAATATCATGAAAGTGGCTGATTGAAGGTTGATGTGTTACCCTTCCCAGAATGATCTACATGTAAAAGAGATATTGATAATTTTTTTTGGTTTGTTTTTGGTTTAGGTTTTGGTTTTGTTTTGAGATAGGGTCTACTTGGGGGTCCAGCTGGCCTGGAACTTGCCAGGTAGACCAGGTTTGCCTCAATCTCCCAGAGATGTGCCCGTCTCTTAATCCTGAATGCTGGAATTAAAGGCATGCACCACTATACCTGGTGAGACACTGGTAATTTTTAAAACTAATTTGCTGATTTGAATCCTGTGGAAATTGGGGGAAATAAATAAATAAAAATAAAATTTTTATTAAATAATCAAATCAGTACTAAATAACAGAATGACTCTTTAATGATAGAATTTTAGCAGTAACCTAAATGTAGATCCTAATAATGCTGGATAACATACAATCATCAACTTTACAACAAAATCTTGAAAACTTAGAAATAGCTTAACTTGTTCTTTACTATCTTGGTCATAAGACCGAACTTGCAGTATTGGGCACCTTTTACAAAATGGAGATAAGGGCTAGAGAAGTGGCTAAGTGGTTAAAAGCATTAGCTACTCTTGCAGAGGACCTGAGTTCCGTTCTCAGCACCCACATGATGGCTAACATCAGTTTCAGGGAATCCAACAAGTGCATGCACAAGTGTAGTTACATACATGCAGGCAAAACACCCATATACATAAAATAAAAATAAATGAATTGGAGATAAAGTGGGGCTTAAAATAAGAGAGTGTTTAAGAATCAACAAGAATACCAGGTATCTTACCTTACCATCCCTTCTTAACTCTGAAAAAGACAGAGGTTTGTCCTGAGATGGTAATACTGAGGCTTGCTGGAGTAAGAGGTATGTTCTTGGGAAGCCCTCACCACCACATATGCGGACAGGAATTCATATCAAAGTTCACTGAAAGCCTATCACACATAGGCTGAAGTTTGAAAATCTAATTTCTCTTACTGGACTCTCAGAATGTTGCCAAAAAGTTTAATACTCTGCAGATCAAAGATATTAAAAATCATTATAAAAATTTGACTAACATAAGAGAAAATAACTAAGAGTGCTAACACCAGCTCATCCAGTTAACTAGACCAGATGATTGAAAACACATAACCCTGTCCTATGTGTGTATACACTTGTTAAGAGAACTTCTAAATATATAAAATAAAAATTATCAAAGCTATCTTCACAGGCTGAGATTTTAACATGTTTGTATTTTATAAGTAGAAGAAATATCAGTAAAAACATAAAATTTTTTATAATGCTACTAAAATCTGCCCCAGTTTATACCTATACACTACATACAACTGTAGAATACATATTCTACTTGAGTAAATGATGAAATAGTCACCAAGAAAGACCATATCCTGAGTAATCAAACAATTCTTAGCAAATTTAAAGGATTCTTGGAAATTTAAAGAATTATAATAATATATTTTCATACCACAGCTGTATTTCATTCTGAAATATCAATGAGGTGCCTTGGAAAACCTCAAGTGTTTTAAAACCAACCAGCTTACTTTTAAATAATCAAGAGAACAAAGGAGGAATCACCGTGGAAATTAGAAAATGTTTATTAAATGATAATAAAAATAAAACATGCTCAAACTAGCAGGATGCAGAGAAGGTAGCACTTAGAGGGAAATTTAGAGTGTTAAATATCCGTGTTTAAAAAGAAGTACACAATGCCAACAACATACCCCAGAAATGTGATGGTAGCTATAGCATACTCCCTGTTCAAACAGTGACTACAGCCTGAGGTACCTGTTGCTGTATGATTACATGAATGATCATCCCCAGCAGCCAATGGTCAGTATAGATGGGGGATGGCTCATGAAGCCCTACCACTTACTCCTAAGATATTAGCAACCAACTAATTCTGGGGAAGGAGGAGGCATAGCATCCATCAGATACATAGCCCATCAGGATCCAATGAACAGTTCCAAACCCACGATCATACCACATATTGGGTTAAACTCAATGGGTTATGAAATAAAGTCATGACCATGGGAAACAGGTTTATAGTGGAGAAGTGGGGCTGTCAAGAACAGGAGGGAGATTATAGAGGACAGGGGAGAGTAATCAGAATGCCTTCTATACATGTATAAAATTGTCCAAGAACAAATATTTGTTCATAAATAGTAAAATTACAAAATTATTAAAACATATATTCTACTGTATTTTTGTGAAGCAATTGCTATTTCTAGTAGATCCTTCATCCAAATGGAAAATGCATCTATGCAAAAGTCCCCCGATTTCTTACAAACTGCTAAGTAGAAATCATAATGAGAATTCACTACCCGCCTGGCTAAATGAAAAAGACAGAAAATGCTAAGTGTTGCAAAGATGTGGGCCAACGAGATCTTTCATACCATTGGTGGGAGTTGCAATGGGTGTGCGGCCTTTTTGCAGAAATGGTGAAAAGTAGGTGCTGAAGCTGACTGACTACATGCAAATCCTGTGACTCAGTGAGTCCTTTCCTTAGTATGTTCCTGACATTACATATTGATCAAGCCAGGTGCCAGAGCGGCACTATTTTGTAGAAGCCAAAATGAAAACAACCTGAATGTCTGCAGCAGAACAGAAAAATGAACTATAATTCACATAATTATAAACAACAACAAATACGAAAATGACAAATACATACAAAAGATGTGTGTGTATCCGAAAGGTAATGTTAGGAGCAATCCCCGTCAACTAGTACACAAAGTAATAGTAATTCATGTAAATTTCAACAACAGGCAAAAATGCAGAAGAAATGAGACACTTAACCATAGAGAGATGGGTAGCTCATGGGAGGCTGACAGTGTTCCAGTCCTTGACTTGTGTGCAGTTGACAAGAGAGGGTTTATTTGGTATGTTTTCACTCTATCTATTTAGTATGTATTCCTACAGAATTTGTCCACATTTCATTTGTCTGCCACATTTCAAATAAAATTCCAAACAGAACAGAAGAAATACTTTCCCTTATTTTCAATTTAGCTCATTAAAATCACCATCAATATAGTTTCATTATCAGGATCTCTTCTACATGCTCTTGCCAACCATTGTTCTTTTCCTCATTGCCTGAATGACATCATTTGTAATGTCTGACAGTTCTAATTCTATGAGCCATTAAGGAGTTTTAAAGGATAGGAGAACTTTGACATTCTCAAGACCGTTCCCCTGCAGTCAAGTCAACCTTTCTTGAATCGGGGTAGTTAGTGTGGGTGACAACTCCTTAGTTACTAAGCTACTTCCTTTTGGGAATGGAATGCTTTGCGCTCTTTCTGCAGCTGAACAAGCCCATACTGAGTCATAATCTTCCTTTCTCTACCATTGCACCTCCTGGTATATTTAATGTGTTTCTTGCATTCCTATTGTAATCCTATAGGAAAGCAATCATTTTCACGTGCCAACTTTTGAGAAACTTTTAGTTAAACAGGAGAATATTCTTGGAAAAGTGATTTATTTTGTCCTTCATAGTTATAATTATAAATTTCCTTTGTCACTTGAAAACACTGCAATTACTCGTATTGACTTAGGTTAAATGCAAGTTGCTGTGGAATTTGAGGTGCAACTGACATAATGTGCTAAGGAAAGGACTAGGCTCTGGCATTCTTTTGACAGCACAAAAGATCCATAGGTGAAAAAGAGCCCGTGGGTAAAGTAATGACTTATAGTAATAGAACATTTTTGGCTTTTCACAACTTAAAACATATTTCTAATGGTGGAAATTAATTTTATTCTCTCCAGAAATAGCTTAACTCTTACTGTAATCTTATCAATGAGTGACAGACATGAGTTTAGAATGTCTTCCTTTCTCTATGATAGAACACCCTGACAAAGGTGACTTAAGGGAAAAAGGGTTTGCTTTGGCTTAAAGCTCCAGAGGAACACAGTCCATCATGGCGGGGGGAAGACAGGAAGCCTACCCAGAGAATAATCTGGCCCACAGTTAGGATGAGTCTTCCCTTAACATAGTCAAGATAATACCCCAGAGGCATGGCCAAGGGCCTGTCTCCCAGGTGATTCTAGATTTGGTCAAGTTGACAGTTAGCACTCACCATTACAAGGAGTGACTTCACTAACCCATCAAATACACCAGCTGAGAACACTGTCAACAGTTCATCATTAATGGATTTTATCACTTTGGTGGTCTCACCTCAGTTTTATTTAAGTCCAGTGGGTTTAGCACCAAGTTTGTGCAGAGGTTGCAGAGGGGTGTTCTTGGATGAAGAAAGCTGTTAAAATTATTTGGTCATTTCACTTGAAACAGACCTAATATTGAGATTTAAAGGGAGGAGCAATAGGATACTTTCTTTAATATATAAGCCTCACAGAATACCCAGGACTTTAATATTTAATAAAGTCAAGGCTCTTATGGTGGCATCTTACACTACACGTGTCTAATTTTATTAGAGTTCCAAGGCTGACACCGCTGGATAAACTGTAATTACAAACTTTTTTTCTATTCTTATCATACTGTGAAATATTCTTTGTGGGATTTTTTTGCATTTTCTAATAATTATGTGGTATTTTGTGTTTTACTGCATTCTATTTATAATGACTCTTTTCTTGCACTTTCATGGTTTCTGAATTGATTGCTGTTTTAGTTTCTATGGTAACTCTTCCAGTTGCCTACCTATAAATAGATACTTTATAATAGCAGGCATATGAAAGTTCAATTTGAAGCACCGTTCTGCAGTAAGGAGGAGCACTGTGAGAAAAAATAGCATATGAATCAAATCTTAAAGAAACAGATATTGTATACCTGTCAGGATGTAAAAATAGAAGAGTAAAATTGAAAATTCATGAAGGTGCAGGCTGTTAGCATATGGAGCCAAGAAAGGAATAGTGAACTTTTAAAATCAGAAATGTAGAGTCAGGATAAATGTTAAGTTTAGCCTCCATTGAAAAATCCATGATATCTTCTCAAATAACATTCATTACCATACAAACTCTAACAGATAATATTTCCTTTGTTGGCTCTTGTAGGACTCCTCTGCATGGTTTTGAAGAAACTCTAATGTATGTGTTACAGATATGATATATATATACATATATATGTGTGTATAATACATAGAGACTTCCAATCTGTTCCATTCTAACTTCTTCATATTGTGATTTATGCGTTAAAGAGGTATTTTGTGTGTGTGCGTGTGTGTGTGTGTGTGTGTGTCTGTGTCTGTGTGTGTGTGTGTGTGTGTGTGTGTGTGTGTGTGTATACAGGTGCCCACAGAGGGCATAAGAGAACATCAGATCCTTTGGAGCTAGAGTTGCTGATGGCTGTAACCACATAATATGGATGCTAGAAACTAAACTCAAGTCCTCTCCAGGAGGAGTATAAAGAGCTCTTGGTTGCTGAGCTATCCCTCCAGACCCATTACAGAGATATTTTGATCATGCATTCAAAAGAGTGAGTACTTCCTTTGTAGTTGTTAAGTCAATATCCCCCTTAACAAGTCTTTCTCACTGCAAGAATTAGACAGCATTCACCTATATTTCTTTCAGTCTTAAAAAGCCTTTAAAGTATATTGTGTTTTAACTCTATTGAAATTTGCTTCTACGTCTATTAAGAGGTATTCTTTATGAAATTCAGTGGGATTATTTGCACTTATGCATTCCCTCTTTTCAAGCTTCTAATGACTTATTTTTAGAATCTGCATTAAGATCTATTCATTCATTTGTCTGTTACTACTCTGCTACCAGTTAATGAGGTTGTTTTAATATATTTCAAATATGTATTAGTATTCTGTTTATTTACTCTTCTGTAAGAACATTAGAACCAGCTTGAGTTCCATAAACTCCCCATTATCGCTTGCATTTAGTTTATTATTTAATTTTCTATTTATAGCTAATCAACATTTAGTCTTCCCCATAGAATATGGATACATCTACTGTTTTCTGTTCAACAATAAAGTTGCAATCTTTTATCTGTGGCTCATAAGGACTCTAGAATTGTGTAGCTTTTTGGCAAGAGTGTCTAGGATAATTTTGTAGCCATCTTTACTGATTATTGCTATTAGTGCTGGTGTGTTTAGTTTGCATTTTACCATCTGACAACATTATCCAGCCAGTTCTATAGAAAACTAGAAACCGAAGTTTCTTTATATGTTGAAATGGACACCATTTTCATTCGCCTTTTAAATAGTTCATGAGGTCCTGCTCTTTTACATTTTCATTACTTTTATTTATCTATTTATTTACTTACATGTATGTGTATGTGTGTCTGCTTTTTGTCTGGGGGTACATGTACGCGACAGTGCATGTATGCAGGTCAGAAGACAAATTTCCAGAATTATTTCTTTCTTTCTACCATTTGGATCCTGGGGAAAGGAACTCATGTCACCAGACTTGGTGGCAAGCACCTTTACCTACTGAATCTCTCACTGGCCCGCACTCACATTAACATTTTTTAATCTTTTAAAGCCGCTCCCCACAAAACTGTAATTTTTCTATTTCAATGGAAAAGAATCCAAAAGGGGAAAAAGTCAATTATACCTGAAAGACTCATCTCTAGCATAGAGTTTCAACATAATAGCCAAGATATACATGTCTATTTGAATAAATGAGTGGACGCTTACCATGAAAATACTTCCCATTCAACTAATACTGTATGTTTGCTTGTATTCTGTATTTTGCCTTTTGATTTGAAATTAATTTAAAAATTTTGAGACAGAGTCTCCCTGTAGCCCCAACTGGCCTGGCACTCACTATATAGACCAGGCTGGCTTTGTTCTCATAGAAATCCACCTGCCTCTGCCTCCCAAGTGCTGGGATTAAAGACATGCACCACCAAAAATAAAAATTAAAAATTAAAATAAATCAAGTATGGACCAAAATTATGGAGACAAACAGAAATAGATATAAGTAAATTAATATGAATCTGCATGTATCTGCCCCATTTCATATATGAGTAGCCAGAAAATGTGCTGAAAATAATTCTGCAATTAAGTAACACATCACGACTCCTTCCCATAAAGCTATTAGAAGTTAAACAAATTCCTAGACTTGTTACATATTATGAATTTTCACATGATGTAATCACCACTGGTTTGTGATCCCCTTCAAATCTGTGCGTTCTTCACCATCTGGGTCTCCTGATCCACACAGGGAATCAGTATTGGTGAATAGGTCAGCCACTTTCACTTTACCATGCTAGTCACTTCTGTCAATGAAAAAAAATCCCATTTCGTCTGACTGAATCCTATGAAATTTTATCCTACTCTGAAAGAGCTGCATTTTATGTCACCTTTGGCTTTACTGCTTTTTACACACAACTGTACATTTAACTCAGGTTTATTTTATCTTTTTTCTTTCACTTTAATTGGAACCAGGGATCCCTGTGGTATTTCACACATAAGAAGACAGAAAAAAATCTGGTTTTCTTAGAAATTTATTGAAATAAGTCATTAAATGAATACTAGTAAGGTTTTCTTCTTTTATGAACTTTGATTACAGCCATCATTGGTATTACGCTTTTTGGGTAGATTCACAATACAAATTTATAAATTGCGCTCTTTGTGCTCTTTAAATAAAAACAAATGTAAATTATATATTTCTCAGAGTGTGTTAGAATAGACACATATGAATTATTCCTAACATCTTTATATTAATCATTCTTTTTGACATTTCTCCAGAATTCTTGTAATCAGATAAAAATATGCACTATAATGAGTTGATTTTATTCTACCCAGAACAACATTTCATTAATGGACACCGTTTTGAATTTTTTGCAGTCAGTGTAATGAAGTGTATATCAGACATTCAAGGCCTGCTAGACATTTAAACTGCTTTGTATTTAAAAGCATGACCTGACCTTATCAGATGCCTAATAACTGAAGTAACTGTATCTTGTACTAATCAAAATGTCTTCCATTAAAACAAAAATGAGATTCAATTAGACTATATTATGGGGCTGTATTTTCTGATGCTTGGTAGTCTGTAATTAAATACATACTTCTGGTGCTGAATAAAACAACAATTTTTCAGGTGGCTTTATTTGTTATGCCTTCAATTAACAATGTTTTTAAAATAAATAATTGTTATAAATACTTTCAAGAACATTTCATCAAAAATCAAGTATCAGCAGTGTTCTCCATTTCTTGATAGTTCAAACTAGGCAGATGTACCTAGCACAGAACTTCCACCCACATGCACGCTTAATTTGAACAGGTTATCTGGAAAACAATGATTAAAGGAATAGATTGTGAGATTGGAGAAAAAAATCCTTAATGGCTGGTTTTAGAACTTAGAAATCATAAAACACATCACTATTATAAATTAGATTTTCTTAGTGTTTTAGTTAAATTAACATTATCTCTGAGGCTACCTGTGCAATGTCATGAAGTTCTGGATCAAAAGTCTCCCATTTTCTTCCTCTTAACTCATTCTGATTGGCTTGTAAGAATGGCCCTCCTGAGCTCTGTGAATTGCCTGTACTTCCAGTGGACACAGTGATATTTTGCTTTGAGTATAAGCTAATCTTATATTTCTATAAGTTTTAAATATAGGAATATTAAATTCTCAATTAAAACAATGGAACTTTTTTGATATAAAAGTATGAGTTATGGCAGCTTCACTTAAATAGATGTCCGTGAGGTCTTATGTAATGCTAAACTGTTTGCTTCCCAAAGACTTGGATGGAATGGCATCAAACATCTTTCTTACTGTAAAAGTTTTCCTATGCGTTAGCTTCTTTGCATCTCTCCTAAGACCAGCCTTTAGTTCTGGGATCTGTACTCCAATCCCAGACTCAGTTCTCTGGGCACTACGTGGTCATTAGGCCCCTCTAAGATGGCTTTCTGTGCTTGTTCTTCAGAATCCAACTTTTAAAACAAAAAATTGGCTTTGGGGGTGTTTAGTGAGCAATGCAGAGGAGAGTCTACGAGGCCAGCCTCTTCCCTTATTGTCACGTCATCTGTCAGCATGTTTTTTGGGCTGTGCATGACTCATTCCTACAGACTCAGACTGCCCTCTCAGTCCCCCAGTGTCTTCAATGGTAGGGACTTCAGACTCTATCCCTCTCTCAGAATATTCCCCACCTTTCCTATAAGAGCGATTTTCTAACTCTGAAAATCTTAATCTGCTTCTGCAAACAAGTAGACTCAAATCACTTTGTCAAGAAAATCGTTCAGATTCTAGTTTGCTTCCAAAATACAGCATTGCTAGTAGGGACTTTGGCTCCTCCAAAGTTCTATTTTGGACCTTTGCACATGGCTCATCTCTCATTGTTAAGATTTATTTTCAGCCATGTGAATTGTATTTATTTCTGATATGTTCTATTTCTATCAAACCCATCGCCTATTCTTTCTAGTCACTTAAAATAAAAGTAGTTTAACGGATGATGATTATGCACACAAAATTTGATTGCTACACAGAAATGTGAAACCTGGTCAGTGTTCTAGGAAGTCAACTTTTCAAAACCTTGCTTCCATCAGTCATCTGACACCCAATTTATGTGTGTTTGAAGGATCATGTCATAAGAAAGAATGATGTGACCCTGTTGTTCCTGTTTATTTTTAAGTATTCTTACTATATGGTATGAAAGACAGAAATTGGAAATCATTTGATTATTCTTGTGTATAGATGAGTTTTCAGGTTAATGGAAACTTTGTGAACTTTAAAAGTCATATCTGATTTGACTTAATTCAACTACTATTTAATCTGAGTATGTATGTCATCCAATCTTCTGGGAACACTAGGGTGAAATTTATGAAAGAAAATCAGAAATGGCCTTCATCCAGTAATAATAATAATAATAATAATAATAATAATGATAATAATAATGGCATATAAACATTACAGAAGATTTTAGGTTTGTATCATAAAAAATTATACAGATTACAACCAATCTAAAGATGGAAAGTTTACTTGCAAAGGGTTCACAAACAGGGGAAAAAAAATTAGGCAAATTATTTCTCAACTTTGGGCAGGTAGAAGATGTAACACAGTATGAAATTTCAGTGTGACACTTATGGAATATGGATGTAGAGGGACATTCATCTACACGAATGGCAGAGTCTGAAATTAAGGAAAATATTATGTCTTTATATATCTGAAACACTTTACTTTTCTCCTGATAGCCTCACAAGACTCTGAAATGGGAAGTTCTACATGTCCAGGAGGAAGCAAATGAAAGATAAGTGCACATGGGTCAAAGGATGTTTCAGATAAGAGAATTTATGCATAGATAGATATATAATTAATGCATGCCACATACATAACCAATTTAGTCTAAGCTTCCTCAGTTTAATGTACGCTATTATGCACAGATCTATTCGACCCTCTCTGTAGATCTGTGAGTAAAATAATGCTGCCTGCTTTTTCAAGGAAGAGAAAACAGAAACTTTTAAAATCTGTCATCTTAGTCAAAGTCACTCAAGTACTAAGTAGTAGATAGAGATGTAGTGAAATCCACAGACCTGGGCTACAAGGCCATGATTTTTGTTACGGTGCCAGGGACTTGTAAGAAAACAAATGTTCTTAGGTTTACAGCCCTGTGAACATGCAACTTATTGAATTGTATCTTAAGTGAAACATTCATGAAATTATCTTCCCGTCACAATAATCGAATTAGTTAAGTCTATATTTTGAAAGCTTCCTTTCTTATAGCTTTACTGTTTTGTTAATTAAGCAACGATACCAATAGTGAAGTTAAACAAAACCTTTAGATTCGACTGAAGATCACTTAGGTGGCTAATGAGTTTCTTTCTTTAGTTTTTCTTCATTATTTAACTTTGTATTATCATTATGTGATTTAAAAATGCATGTTTACAGCTTCTTTCCTAGGTATTTTGACAATTTTTGCACAAAAACAGTAATGAGGGAATTATTATATGCATGTATTATACATAAATTAAGAACATATAAATAAATTTACATACACATAAATAATAGACTGTAATCTGCTGCCTCTTTGAATGGGTTTGTCTAATCAATGTGACCTTCCTTCCTCTTGGCCAGGACTACGCAGCCCTCCATGGGATTATGACTTTACCTCCTTTTATATATTTTTCCTTATCATGAATATCAGTAACAAAAACGTAGTTTTAAGCCATAGCTTTACTATTAACTAGTTGTCTGGCCTTGGACCAGTGATTTTACCTTTAAAAGAGTTTATCTACTGATGGTTGAAATGAAGGAATGGAATAAAAGATTTTCAAGGTCTCATTTAGTTCCAATAGTAAGTATTTTTTTTAACACACTAGAGTTTAAGGTGCATGAGAACAGGACTTCATTGATTTTGTATCCTTAATGCCAAGTATAGTATATACCAAAAAGTAATAAATCTTAGGACAGCACCAATAAATGAATAGCATTTAGCTTCAGGTTTAGGCAGGACATAGTATCACTTTAACATGCTAGTCACTCAGGGATCTTGTGAAAAGCAATACATGCTAAGAAATTTTATTTGATAATCTTATTTAAATATGATAAGGTTACAGGAAAGGAGGCAAAGTAAGTTTCACAAATAAATTATTTATAACCCACAAATTATAAATTTTTAGTTTACAATAACGGGCTTCTACTACATATATAGCTAGAATTTGTATTCCTTTCAGTTTTTTAGTCTACTCAAAGTACATAGAAAAATACAACAGGTTGAGCTATAAACAAATTTGCTCAGTACAGTTGTAGATGAAGTCAAAGATCATGGCTTTGAATACCGTAAGAAATTACATTGGTCTAAGGATGTGATAAAAGTAAGTTTTTTTCTAGGATCTATGACCTCTCCAGCCATATGTATTTGGCTATGTTTACAGTACCACATGTGAGTTCCATCCAATCAAGTGGGCCTTAAGTCCAATTAGACAACTATTAATTACCCCTCCCCCAAGATAAACATGCCACTCCTGGACCAGTAGAGATTATTTGTTGGACTAGTCATTGTTGTGATTCAAGAATATAAATACATCTCTAAACTCTCAGGAAGGTTTCTTCATGCAACAGATGGTGATTAACCCAGAAAGTCACAACTGTTCAAAGTGCAGAGAACAAGAGACTACAGAGTGCTTATCCACACTTAGGACACCTATATCAAAGTTCTGTCACCCAGTGCTCAGGGACCACTGTGGAAGAGGCGGCAGAGAAATTGTAAGAGCCAGAGATGATGGATGACCACAAGGAAACAGTTTTCCAGACAGCTGGGAAGTTACTCATATGAACTCATTGCAATGCTAACAGCATGCACAAGACCCATTCAAGCTCAAGCCAGAAAAGATCCCAGCATAGAAATGGGCAAGTTAATAAGAAGCCCCAACCTTAGCTAAGAAACTATTGGTAAGCCATAAGTACTGGGAGAAGGAGAATCAGTTTTCTTTAAGGGTGTGACACTAGATAGGTTAACCAGGCTACAGTGGGTAGATGCATACTGAAGGAAATTTGGGAACACAAACTTTACTCAATCAGCCTTATTATATATGACAGAGTATATGAAATCCAGCAGGGGGCTACAAAGAGAGGTACAGATGGGGGGCTTAAATGTGATCAAAATATGTTATATGAAATTTGTAAAAACAATTTTAAAAAAGAGAAAAAAAGCCATAAAGTTGGAATGAACACATTTTGTATTATGAGATGTCCATAACTACATGTGGGCCAGAGGTGGAATGTTGTGGTTTGAATGTAAAATGTCCCCAGTAAGCTCATGTGTTTGAACTCTTGGCCTCATGTTCCTGCCACCGTGCTTTCCCTGGACTATATGAACTATAACCCTTCTTAAACTCTTAGCCAAATAAAGCCTGATCCCTTGGGGAAAAAAAGATCATGGGTTTCACAGATAAGGTGCCTGATGAGGATTCATTTCCTGATTCATCTACAGCAGTCTGTACATGGTATCTCATTTGGTAAAAAGGCAAATATGCCAGGCAAGGTGGCACATGCCTTTAATCCCAGCACTCAGGAGACAGAGGCAGGTAGATCTCTGTGAATTCAAGGCCAGCCTGGTCTACATAGCAAGTTTCAGACCAGCTGGGGCTACAGGGAGACACTGTCTCAAAAAGACCAAAAGGAAGAAAGAAATAAAGAAGGAAGGAAGGAAGGAAGAAAGGAAGGAAGGAAGGAAGGAAGGAAGGAAGGAAGGAAGGAAGGAAGGAAGGAAGGGCAAATATATTTCCTTAGACTTCTTTTATAAGGACACAGATTCCATTCATAAGGACTGTCACCTCCCAAGAACACTGCTTTTGATACCATCACTGTAATAATTAAGAGTTCAGCTACTCACAGTGGCACATATCTGCAATCCCACAGGAGCTTACCACAAATTCAAGAGGCCAGTCTTATCTATATAGCAAACTTTAATTCAGCCAGGGCTTCATAGCAAGATACTGTCTCAAAACAAACAAAAAAAAGAGAATTTCAGCTATGAATTTTGGGTAAATACATTTAGACCATAGTAATAATGAATAGATTCTACAAATGAGTCTAGATCAACCCAAAGTGTCCATAGGTTGCAATATCTAACCACCCTAGGCAAAATCTAGAGTTGGGCCTCAATGGATAGTTTTCATTGTCAGTTTTTTGAAGAACAACCGTGCTGAATAATGTTACCAAGACCGTCAAGTTGTAGAGGGCTTATATTCTGTCACAGAAAACCATAATAGGCATATAAACTAAAATGACCCCAGTAGGACTCAGAGGACCATTATGAACCTAAGGCAACACAATAGATCAAAACTTAAATAATAACCACAGAGGATATAACAGATAAAGTGGGCAAGCCAGAGATGCCCTGTGACAGCTGGGAGGAAGAGGAAAAGCTGAGGCTATCAAGACCAGCCACACAGCAGTAATCATTGTGAACCTTATTAGCCTGCCCCAGAATCGACACTGAATTTGTTATTGAAACAACCAATGTCACCTTGAGAAAGAAATGTGGCTGCAAAGCCATGCTCCCCAAGAAGCTGATACTGTTTTCCAATTCCCACATTTCTGCTGCCATTTCTCTCAAACTCAACCATGTCCTTGACCTCTAAGCTTTGGTTATTCTGCAAATTTCCTTATTCCAGGCCCCAGGAAAATGATTGCATGGCATCTTCTTATGTCTCAGACATTGAAGTCATCCCCAGAGCAAGCTAGGTCTCACCTCAGAACACAAAACCAATTTCTAGATGTGTGCCTGAGCTCTAGACACCAGTTCAGCCATAGCCGAGAAACCAGGTCTGAACCCTAGAACACAGTTCTGAGGATGCATTGCATATGCCTCAGATACCAGCTCCACTGCTACAGTGAACTTGTTCTCACTCAGAGCCTTAGAGCTAATTAAGGTCTATCTGCCTGTGCCAACATATAGGAATGACTTACAATGTGGACAGAATCTGGACTAATGACTTTTATTCAACCTTGCACCAAAAAGCTACCGTTTATAATACAAACAAATTCACTGAGCCATGAGCTTTTGTGACTTAGTCACTTGACCTTGATCCCTGGGACCCCACCTTGCCATCCACCCAAGAGAGTGAATGAATGTGGGTGTGCTTGAATTAGCATATCAAAGAGTATTTATATTCATATCCTCATTGAAAACAATGAGAATAAGTGAGTATGCTTGAGGTTATGTGTATGT
The DNA here is from genome assembly GCF_000622305.1 of Nannospalax galili. NCBI lineage: Eukaryota > Metazoa > Chordata > Mammalia > Rodentia > Spalacidae > Nannospalax > Nannospalax galili. The sequence continues at coordinate 5,698,239 of NW_008338999.1, forward strand.
ACTATTTTAGGCCTAGGGATCAAAGGGCAAGATTCTCTGATAAGGGTGAATCCAAGTTTGTTACCCATTTTATGCTGGAGATATTATTTGAATAAAAGTATAGGTGAGGACTGACTCAGGAATACAAACTCTCAAAGTTTGGGTCCACTTTTGGTTTCTAAAACTTGATGCTAAGAGTCAGGCTGGTTATTTATTGAGGTACAACCATAATGTGACTTAGTAATGCCACACCTATGCACAACAGCTGAGCCACCATGAAAAGGTAGGTCTTGCCTAAACCCGGGACCACTGTAGCTCCTTACATGCTTAGGCTCTTCACCCTTGCACACTAGCTGGTTTACAAACATTTGATCCTGGTATGCCATTACAAATTTAGCAGAAAAGGAGGCTTCTATTATTGCCCTAGACTCCAATAGTGTGTACTGTGCTTTAGGTCCTAGCTTCAAAGCCTTGATCACCATTAATCAAACATCAGTGCCTACAAGATGGACCAAGCATCAAAAGGGATCTCCTGAACAATAACTTGCCTAGTAAGAAGACTTTCAGGGGGCTACCTCTAACAACCATGATCCCTTCCACCTTGTCAATAACCACAACATTTACTGTGGAGGACCCCACAAACTTTCTCAACAATAACTTCAACCAACAGAGCTGTATCAAGATTAAACAGCTTCAGAATCATTTCATTACCCAGAAAGCAGCCCCTACTCCCGTAAGGAAATGTCTTTTTCAACTGAAAGTCATGTCTTCCATAAAGTCTGGAGGAGCTGGATGCTCTGGCAATATGTGAGCTCTATTCAATACAACAGGAACCTGAGGAAAACCAGCAAAGCATACCACAGAGGAGTCCAACACCAAACACCAAAAAATAAATACATAAAAATCACCTGACAAAAAATTCAAAATATTTGTTTTAAGGATGTTTGATAAACTTCAAGAAAATATAGACATTACTCAGCAAAATGGAAAACGATTAAACATTTAACAATACAATTGAAATAATAAAAACAGAAATTTGTGTTATTTGAAAATATAGAGAAGAAAAAAAGAATGAAAATAAATGAAGACTGACTGTTGGATTTAGAGAACAGTCTCAAGGAAATTATAGACTCGTATTTGAATTATAGGCCATCAAGAAGAAAAAGAGAAAAGAACATAAGACTTAGTCTTATTAATAATAGCTAGCAACTTTCTAAACCTGGCAAAAGATATCAATTACCAAGTATAATATGGTTAAAGGTCTCTAATTAGATTTAATTCAAGACATAATTTTAATCAATCAAATAAAATGTAAGAAACAGAGGATCCTGAAAGCAGTGATCCAGTAAAAACACATCAAAATGATTACTAGCAGGTTTTCAGCAGAAAACTTTTAGGCCAGGAAAGAATGGAATAATAGAGTCAAAACTCTACAGGTTAAAAACTTTAAGCCAAGAATACTTTACCTATTAAAGTTGTCCTTTGTAACTGAGGAAGAACTACCCCCCAACACACACAAACACACACACACACACACACACACACACACACACACACAAAGTTGAATGAGATTATCACCACCAGAAATGACTTACAAGAAATGATAGCATAAACTCTTAAAGTTCAAAAGGTACAAAATATCACTGGTTTTTACCAGTATATAGTCATGGTCAGAATAGTTTAATACTGTAAATGTTGTATATAAGTACCATCATTAGCCTGAAAAAAAGATATCATTACTGTATTAGTCAGGGTTCTCCAAAGAAACAGAACCAGTAGAATGAATATGTATAGAGATTTATCAGCTTAGCTCACAGGATAGAGTCCGAGTAGTCCAACAATGGCTGCACCACACTGGAGAGGCTGAGAATCCATAGTCGCTCAGTCCACAAGGCTGGATGTCTCAGTAGTCCCAATCTGGCACCGAAGGTCTGACAAATTCCAAAAGATCAGCTAGTCTTCAGTCTACAACAGCAAGACGAACTCACCAGCGAGAGAGAAGGCAAGCAGCAAAAAGCCTGGCGTTCTCCTCTGCCTTGGTCTTTTATAGTGGCTGCCATCAGAAGGTAACACCCACATTTAGGTGTGTCTTCCGGCTTTAGATGATCCAATCAAGAAGATCTCTTTCATTTCAGTTAATCCCAGATCCAATCAAGTTGACACCCAGGATTAGCCATCAGAAGTCCACCCCTTGTCAACTTGACACACAATAGCATCTATGTCATGCTTAATTTTCAAATGAAAACAATGTTGAAGTCATAATTTCACCTAACATGATATAACTATCCCATAATACAATGACCAGTGCATTATATATCTTAGAGTAGGTGATAAGGTCTTCTAGGAATGCTTTAGTGTCTCATAACCCAGTATAATCATATAGGTTCACAACACTTAACCACTTAACACATGTCAAGTACATATTCAAAACAGAATTAACTCAAGTATCTGCTTAATATGTGTATACATGCACGAGCCTATTCTCAACCAAATAGGACAAAAATACTCATGTCAATTACAATCCACATTTCTGCAGCTGGTCATGTGGCCTAAGTTGGTATTTGTAACTACCTTCCTCTACTACCCATTCTGTATTTCCTCCACCAACAGCAAGCACCTCTGCAGGTCTTGGCTCGTTCCCTGGAGGAGTGACCCATACTTTCATCCCTGAAGGGTCTGGG
>NW_008338999.1:5700958-5728422 GCF_000622305.1 Nannospalax galili
GGTAAAACCAAAAGTCACCCTAAGGAATCTCCTGCCTTCCAGATATAATCTTCATTACCACCATTGTGGAGAACAAGTCCAATTTCCCCCTGGTAGTCTGGGTCAATCACCCCTCCTAATACTGTTATTCGTTTCTTAGCCTGCTGAGTTAAGGGCATCAGAAGCCCAAAGTGTCCAGGGGGAAGTCTTAGCTTCCAGTTCAATGGAATTTTTATTGCTTCCCCTGCAAAAAGCCCTCCCTCTTCGGAAACAAAAACATCCAAGCCAGTAGAGTGCAAAGTCGAGGGCACAGGAAGCAAAAATTTTCATAGAGGGTCACCAGGGGTGATAGTGAGTGGAATCATTCCCACTTCCACCCCTTGATTCCTGGACCCGTGAATCCTGGCTATAGGAGAAACTGTACCATATATTGGATGCTGATTCAAAGCATACACTGCCTTCTGGAGGACCCTGCCTCAGCCCTCCAGGCTGTTGCCACCTAATTGGTGCTGTAACTGTGTCTTTAACAGACTATTCCATCATTCTTTCAAGCCATCTGCTTCAGGATGGTGGGGACATGGTAAGACCAATGGATTCCATGACCATGGGCCCACTGTTGCACTTCTTTGGCTGTGAAGTGAGTTCCCTGGTCAGAAGTGATGCTGTGAGGAATAGTGTGACGGTGGATAAGGCATTCTGTAAGTCCCTGGATAGTAGTCTTGGCAGAAGCATTACGTGAAGGAAAGGCAAATCCATAACCAGAATAAGTGTCTATTCCTGTAAGGACAAAACACTGTCCCCTCCAAGATGGAAGTGGTCCAATGTAGTCAACCTGCCACCAGGTTGCAGGTTGGTAGCCATGGGGAACAGTGCCATATCAGGGGCTCAGTGTTGGTCTCTGCTGTTGGCAGATCTGGCACTCAGCAGCAGCTGTAGCCAGGTCAGCTTTCGTGAGTGGGAGTCCATGCTGTCGAGCCCATGCATAACCTCCATCTCTGCCACCATGGCCACTTTGTTCATGGGCCCATTGAGCAATGACAGAGATTGCTGAAGAGGATTAGCCATCACAATTACTAAAAACAATCACAGGAGAGTGCAGATAGGGGAGGGAATCCAAATATGATCAAAATATATTATATGAAAATTCAGAGAAATTCAATAAAAAAGCCAAGCATGGTGGTGCATGCCTTAAATCCCAGCACTCAAGAGTCAGAGGCAGGTAGATCTCTGTGACACTGAGACCAGCCTGGTCTGTATAGTGAGTTCCAGGTCAGCTGGGGCTACAGGGATATTCTGTCTCCATTAGGAAAAAAAAATGAAGCTACAATAATTTATAAGTGCTAAGCAATAAAAAAGGTATGAACGGTGACATCAAAAACTAAAATGGATGGTGGAATAAAAATGTAAAAATTTCTATATCTACTTAAGCATATTATGGTTATAATGTGTGTGTATGCATGTATGTGTGGTATATATGTGTGCATGTGTGTCTGAACATGTATGTGCCTGTGTGTGGAGACTGAAGGTTGATGGATATCTTCCTCTTTGGCATTCCATCATGTTTTTTGAGAAAGGATTTCTCATCGAGCCTGGAGATCTCCAATTCAGCAGGACTGGCTGGACAGCACGCCCCAGGGATCTTCCGTCTTTGTCTCCCCATCACTAGGATCACAGGCCCACACCATCACACTTGACTTTTTATGTAGATGCTGCAAATCTGAACTCAAGTCCCTAGAAGAGTTTTATGTAAGACTCATGGTAACCATACAACCACCTATAATAGAAACAGAAAAGAAAAGAAGAATCAAAGAATAGAACTGGAGAAAATTAACTGATGCCTCCCCCATCCCCCCCCAACTGAACCCTATGCACACTGCCATAGGGTTCTGAGTCCTAGTCATTCAGGTGTTTGTACCCAAATGTCCTTCAGTGTAAATGCATCCACTGCAGTCTAGTCAGCCCATCCAGTGGTCATAGTAAGTCATACTCTCTCTCACCCAGCAACAATCAGTCTCAAATAGTTCTCAATCTAGTGTTGGCCCACCACCTATTTCTCACTTCCTCTTTGGGCCTTTGTTTAATTGAGCTGACCTGGGTCCCGTGCTTGACACTACCTCTGCCACTGGCTCACATGAGCAAGCCTCCAGTGGCCTAGAAGCCTCCACCTCCCTGTGTTCATGAACCAGCCCTGGCTCTTAAAATCTTTCTGCCCCCTCTTCCACAATGGTCCCTGAGCCATGGGTAGGTGAGGTTCCATTCTACAGTCTGTTATTCTCCTAAACTTGGCCAGTTGTGGCTTTCTGTGTGTAACATGCTCTGATGTACGTGGAAGCCTCACTCATGAGAGTTGAGGGTGCATTAGCCCTCTCACTACCCCTTATTCCACTATGTTCCATGAGCCTTTGTTGTAGAGATTAGACTGCAGATGTGTCACCTAGTACTGGGCATCTCCCAGGTGCATGTTCTCTATGCCTGACCAATCTGCAGTCGCCTCCATCTGTTGCAAAAAGAAGCTTCTTTGATGAGTGCTGTACAGCATGCTTGTCACTTTAAGAGGGGTCTCTTCTATCTGGTACTGCATTCCCTACCAAGCAGCTCCCAGGTACACATATGCATTAATGTTCAGATACTGTATTTGCATTTCTCAAAGGTTTCTAGGGCATCACTTTTCCCTCTAGGTTTCCTAGCCCCGCCCCCAAGATTCATGTTACCTGAGGGAAGGGAAAAAGTGGGAGTAATCAGCAAGGAGGAGAGGAGGGAGAGGCATGCAAGGCACCATGGTGTGGGCAAGGGAGCGAAGTCAAGAGAGGAAAGATGTCCAGAGCCAGGAGGTATTGGGGGGAGGGGAGACACTGTGACTAGGGAGGGAAGGAGGAGGGAAGCTGGATGGGAGGAAAAAAGAGTGGGCTAGCATATGTCTTGAATGTGTCCCCCAACTGGTCAAGTGTTCAAGACTTGGCCACCAGAGTGCTTAGGTTAGGAAGAGACAGAGCCTTTATGAGGAGGAGCCAAATACAAGCTGGGGTCATTGTCTTAGAAGGAATGAACATAGTTCTCATAGGACCCTGGCTAACTATTGAGAAAGGATATCATGGAATAGTAAGATTGAATTTGGTGTGGCTTTGTGGTAAATGCCTATAAATCACCAGTCACAAGGCTAGAACAAGAGAATTACATGTTCCAGGCCACCTGGGGCACCACAGTGGGCTCCAGGTCACCCTTGGTTGTATAGTGAGACTTTATCTCAAAAACAGAATAAAAATAGGCAAACCAAAGCAAGGTAAGTGCCCCCTCCTTCTCTAGCTTTCTACTTTCCTTCCACATATTGTCCCATCATAATGCCATCTGCCAAGACAGGACATGCCCACACCAGAACCATCACCTAGCCATTGGCACTTCAGCTTCCAAGCTCTCAGCTAAATAGACATCTTCCCTTTGTAAGCTACCTAGCCTTTAATATTTTCTTGTAATGTGCTGGTTAGTTTTTGTCACCTTGACACATACTAGAGTCACCTGGGAAGAAGGAACCTCGATTGACGAATTTTCCAAATCAGATTGTCCTGTGACCATGTTTGGGAGGCATTTTCTTAATTACCAATTGAAATAGGAGGGCCTCTGTCCACTATGGGTTGTGCCATTCCCAGTCAGGTAGGCATGGGCTATATGAAAAAGGTAGCTGAACAAGCCAGTAAGTAGCAAGCAGCATTCCTCCACAGTTCCTGCTTCATGCTCACAACTTGAGTCCTTCCCTTGGCCTCCCTCTATGATGGATTGTAAAATGTAAGATAAAATAAAGTTGGATTGGGTTAATATCTTATCACAGCAAAAGAAAGCAAACTAAAATAAGTAGGAAGTGAAGTAATATTGAGTACAAATAGGTACATCCCATTTAGAGAAGCATTTGTCAGTAGTACCTCTAGAAGATAAACTCTATCACCCACTAATTGTATTCATCAATATCTTCCCTAGAGAAATGCTGTGCATAAGCAAAGTCATACAAACCATTCACTATGACATTGTCTATGACATTGAAAAATTGAAAAGAACCTAAATATCTGTCAACAAAAGAATGATTATGCAATGTCATATAAAAGAGTTTTATGCAGCTCTAGAAAAAGATCAAGGGGGCTGGAGAGATAACTCATTGGTTATCATTGAGCTGGAGAGATAAGAACATTGGTTTGCTTAACTCATTGGAGAGATGAGAACAATTGCTGCTCTTGCAGAGGATTGGAGTTCAGTTCCCAGCACCCAAAAATAACCTGCAACTCCATCAGGTAATCTGACAACACACACACACACACACACACACACACACACACACACACACACCAATAAATGTAAAGAAGAAACAAAGAAAGAAAAATTATCACAATAATTATAATCCTGGGAATAAGTAAGATTAAATGACCTAAAACTGCTTCTATTCAAATATAGTTTTATTACACCAATTATTAGAATTTTTAATCTCAGTTCTATTTAGAAGATATCTCAGCAACTAACTCCTATGAATTTCTATTTAATTTTTATTTGTATAATACAGTCTAAATTTTCTATAGATTTCCATTGTGACTTGCTATTAAACTAAAAATTTTCTGTAAATACATATAAGTAAATCTGCCTCTGTATATCAAGATAATTGCATTTTTTAAATTATCTGTGTATTTTTATTTTATGTGTATGAGTGTTTTGCACATATGTACATAAGTGTACAATACCCTCAGAGGTCAAAAGAGGGCATTGGATCCCCTGGAACTGGATTACAGACAGATGGTTGTTAGCAACCATGTGGGAGCTGGGAACCAAACCCAGGTCCTCTGCAAGAGCAGCTTGTGCTCTTAAATGCTGAGCCATCTCTCCAGCCCCACATTTTTATTTTGTTATCAAATAATGCTTTAAGCAGCTTTCTGGAATAGGATAAAGCATAACAAGCACAAAGTTAAATCTCTGGAGTATAATCCCTACACTCCATGAGCTGCTTTCTTTTCCTAGACTGTGGACTCTTTCTGGTACTAATTCAAAATGCCGAGGATGTCATATATAGTCAATGTGTACTGCATAAAAAAAATAAATGGATGAATGTGCTTACTTGATATCTGGCAGATTTTGAAAACTAGCCTAAACATAAGCTTATTGACCTTGGCTGTCTGTTCTAACTCCTCCTTAAATACTTTATTAGAAGAAGCTGGAGAGATGGCTCAGCAGCTAATGGCACTTACTGTTCTTGAAGAGGATTGAGGTTCAGTTCCTAGCACCCTCATCAGGTGGCTCATAACCACCTCCAGGTCCAGGGGATCCAACACTCTCTTTTTGCCACTGCCATGCACAAACACGCATACACAACATTCATTCATTAATTAAACCTTTAAAAAATAGTTTGTTAGAGCATCATGAGGAGGCCCATTCCCCTGATACACTTTCACTTCTTCAGGGGAAGACTGGAGTCCAGAATGCAGAGATATTTGATTATGACACGATGCTTAAATAGGCTACTCTGCCCCTTTGTACATCCACAGTAATCATGTTCCCAGTCTGAAAAAGAGATGCCATATATATATATGGAAAGTCCCTGTTTAAAACTATAGCTGCTTCTCCTCTTACCTCCTGTTATAGTTTAGATCTTGAACGTCTTCTAAATGCCCATGTATTGAGGGTTGGATCTCCCGCCGGTGGTGCTGTCCGAAGTACTGAGCTGCTAGGCGTGCAGAGTGAGGGAAGTTAGACAATTGGAGAAATCCCTTTGAAGGGGATATTGGGATCCTGGCCTTTCCTCTGTCCTTTGCTTTCTGGCTACAGGCCACAGGCCCCAAAGCAACAGGCCAACTGATCCCAAACTGAACCTGTGAAACATGAGCCAAAATAAACCTGTTCTCTGAAGCTGACTTATCTCAGGTAGTTGCTACAGTAACAGAGAGCTGATTAATGCCCTTCCTACTTTCCAACCTTGTTTTGGTTTTGTCCTCATTATACCTATAGCCTTCTTGAGTAGGTGCAATTTACCTATGTATTTTATTTATTTTCTGTCTCTTTGCTATTACTTCAACTGCAAGCAATCCATACCAGTGTACACCAAATATAAATTGAAAGAGGAAAAAATCTTGTCTGTTTTCATCATTGCTAAAACAGAGCCTGCTGCTACATATGAGGCACTTAGCAAAATTCAGTGAATTAAAAAAAAAATATGAACAAGGTCTTTGTAATACTTTTAGGTGGACTGAATAAAATCTGAGAAATTTGGTTTTCTGAATATTAATAGGAAAACTCAATTTTTGCTGACTCTGTAAATGACATTATTTCCATTACAATTAAATGACATCATCATTATTTTCATCAGATCCAAGTTTTGCATAAACACAGACATTCTTTTAAATTCTAAGATAAACAGCTCCTCCTTGTGGGTCAGTCTGTTTCAATTCACCTAATCTGTGTCTGCAGCACTCTGGGTTCATCACCTATGAAACGAGGGGTACAGATGGGTAATGACATCAGACACCATTAGTGGAGTGGCCAGTTTTCTTTATGATCTTTAAAAATCATGGTAAATTTATTTGCAAAGAGATTCTACAGACCATGACATATCATCGATACTACAATGAAATATGTTCTGCTCCGACTTGTTTTACAAGATGCCTTTGCAGCAGCTCTGTGTAATCATATCTATTCATTGGCATTGTTCCACAGTTAAAAAAAATTCATTCCTTCTCAGTACGGGAAGTCTTAGTGGGAAAGAAATTTGAATTTTTCTCAGCTTAAGCGGGCTCTGAACAAGTGTGAAGGAATGAAAGCAAGAAGGGATGCTGGTTTTATCTCTGCCATCTTGTCTTGTCTTCCTCCCCCTGTCTTGTCACATCAATCTCCCCTCCCCCACCTCCTCTCACATCACACACAGTTTGGCTGCCATCACGTCTTCAGGGGTGGGAGTGGGATGGGTAGGAGACACGTTTTCCTGGGTAATGTCTTGCTCCTGAAGACTCTCCTGCCTGTCATCTTCCTCTATGTGTCTGAGTACTGGACTTCTTAAAGTGTACATGTATGGATTCTTCAAGAAAACAGTCTCCACAGTGCAGAGTCTGCTGGTGTGAGTGACACTCCAGCTCAAGATCCCTGCTCTCTTCCTCTCCTCTCTCCTTCAGCAGGAATCTCCAGATGGCTCAAATCTGACTTCCCTCCACTGGGCTCTTCCACATGGCCACCCACCCTTGCCAGGGAATCCAGGCTTCTCTTCTGCTTTCTCTATCTAGCCACCCTGCTCTCTAATTTATTTCCTTTCTCTATTCTCCTGGGCATGGGTACCAGACAACAACCACACCACCTCAATCAACATCTGTTCAGGACATGAGCTAGCTTCTGCTCTTTTTTTATCAAACAGGCAGAATAGCAGTGACTGACAAACTGAGCACTTGAGACAGACTTTGGAATCCCAGTCCCAGGGATGCCACGAAAGTTCCTGTGACCCTGGACAGGTTTTCAGCTTTCTCTGTGCTTCAGACACCTCATCCATAAAATGGAAATAAAAAGAGCACATACCACATACAGTTATAAAGATCTAATAATTTAACATGTACTTTTAGAATAGTACCTGGGGTGGGGGGATTCCATCAGCATGTGTTGCCCATGATTAACCTTGATTTTGTGTCTGTGTGGTTGTTGGAGATGCCTACTTGGATTCAGGAGACTGTGACCATCACATGGTCCCGGTCCTGCCAAGGATGTATAAGAAAATATCAGCACTTCCTTACACTTAGAGGACCTCTGTCACACTTCTCTTATTTCTAAATTGCCTCCTCTCGCACCTGATCACTGAGCAGCACCATAAAAAGACTAGTCACCAGCAGTCATTCCCTCTCCTACTAAGGTGATTTCCTGAAGCAGAGAAGAACATTTTTTTCCCTTTATAAGATCAGATAGTAAATATTTTAGGCTTTTACAAAACAAGAGGCAAAATCAAAAACTCATATATAGAGAGGAAAAATTTCTAAACCATTTTATTAGCAATTTAAAATTGGAAATACTTGAGTGAAATTTCCACACAGTATCAGGGACACTATTGAAAAGGAATAAACTACTACTGGGGAAGAGAAAACATTTTGAATAACTGGGATTCACTAAGTTAGTGTTTCCTTTACCCAGAACTTTGGCAAATCTTAGTGTGTTAATGCTAATCTCAAGAGGAGTTTTGAATGTTTCATTTTTGAAGATATCATTGCGCAAAAATTGATACTACCAAATGAATTTTCATATATCAAAGCTTGCAGTATACTTAAAGGACCTATAACTTTTTCTATTTTAATAATCACTGGTAAATATTTAATGGATAGAGCAGGGAAAGCCACAGTAAAGAAAACTGTCTCTGCACTGATCAGTACTATGGGATAGACACTGTGTTGTATGAGAGCGCCTTTGGTAATCACAGTGGGAGCAGCATAAAACTACTTGCTGAAGAAAAAGCATAATGTTAAAGAACTGCTTATGTGTTTCCAAGAGTTCTTAGCACACATTTTACAGCAATTGAGTCATGGAAGATTTGATGTAATATGTCAGATCCTGGCAAGAATCACAAAGAGAGTAATCATGACACAAAGCCACTCCTGTAAACAGGAAATCAACGAGGGTATTTTCAAAGTATGATCAGCTAAGTGTTACATAATAGGTACAAAAGAGGTTGCAGAAACTATCAAAATTGAGAGAAGGTGAAAAGGTAAAGAGACAGCTCCGTGCCTAAGAGCTCTTACTGCTCTTGCAGAGGACCTCAGTTCAGTTCCCAGGAGCTATGTTTGGTGACTCACAACTGCCTGCAACACCAGCTCCTGGAGATCCAACTATCTTCTGCCTCTACAGGCACCTGCATTCATATGCATATGTTCATAGAGAAACTCACATACCTGTGCACATAACTGAAAAGAAAATAAACCTTTAAGAAAGAAAGAGATTCCATAAGATTCCATTAGATACAACAATTTTATCTTCAATGATAATTTGATGCAATTATCCCTGTCAGTAGGTCACCTAATTTATCTGCTTGATGGTTTACCGGAGTGAGCTTCTCTATGAACTTTTACTGTATCCTCTGGTTAGACACTTTAGCTTCAATCCCCTGTGAGTTCAGCCATACCTCACAACCTATAATGAGCAATTTGACTCTAATTGCACTTGGTCTGGAGAAGAAGCTGACATATACAGGCCGGGAAAGACTAAGGGAGGGCTGTTGTCATTTTGTGTGGCTATGGGGAAGCCACCATCCGTGCTTGGGTGAAGACCTTCTGGTGCAGTTTTAGCAGGGCAGCAGCCACACTTCTGTAAGCAAACCCTCAGCCACTGCTCTGGAAGTAAGCCCAATAAACTCATAGCTTTCCCAGAGTGCATTTTAGTGGAATCATACCTCAGTTTTTCCTTGGGACCAAGAGGGGAAGGGGTAGATGTGTACATTTTCCCTCCATGGAATTTTAGCAACATGCTCACCATTCTGAAGTCCATCTTGGTGTCCCTAGGAAGGCAGGTGAGGGATTTTTGTGACTCTACACAGTGGTTTTGCTCTTCAAATTTCAGTAACACTGTCCAAAGCCAAATCTACTGTCAGAATTCCTTAGAGGAGCAGAACAGTAGAATATATGTGTGTGTACACACATATATTCATATATTATAGATGAGAATTTATACATACACATGTGTATTCATATATTATAGACAAGGATTTATTAAAAAGAGGGATGATTAACCTAACAATGGCTATCGGCACACTGGAGCGGCTGAGACTCGGGGAAGAAGATGTACGGCACTTTTTTTTCTAGCAATCTTTATATCTGGGCTGCCCACTGCAAGGTGCTGCCCATTTGTGCATGAGGATTTCCTCTCTCAATCTTCTCTAGAAGCACCTTCACAAACATGCCCTGAAGCATGTCACCTAAGTGATTCAAAATCCACTCAAGTTGACAAACTAACCAACCATTGCAAGTGTTATACATCGCATATATAAGTGTATCTTATACATAACAGTCTTCCAAAACATCGTGTCTGCCCACTTTATTAAGGCTTCCTCTAGAACCAAGGTAGTGATTACTCAGTCAACACACAGGGCATCCTAGAAGGTCTGAGAATCTGACTCAAACCATCAGGTTTTTTTCTCATTTAGGGGCACTTTGTATAAGAGCCCAGTTATTACAAATACCTAGACACCATGACTTTATCCCCTTATGAGTAAGTCAGCTGTCTAGTTATGCACAAAGTCAAATTGTAGCACTGAGTAGATAAAGCTTAAATCCTTTCCTTTCCCAACCATGTGAAGTGTCCTTGGGCTGTTTTATAGGGTGTTCTATGACTGCATCCAATGCAAGAAGAGATGACGAATTAGTGCTGGCTAAGTACACAGAAGCCCACATGCGTCTTGGCACCATATTTTCTCACTCAGCACTCAGCACTGTGGGATAAAGGGTGTTGTGCAGGCTCTGGAATGAAGAAATCAAGACACATTAACTCATCTAAAACAAAGCATTTAGTAACTTAGTAACACTAGTGAGAGGTAGATTTGCAGTTTGGAGGCATAGATGGAAAGTTCCATCTCTCTGATGTCATTGTTACTAACTAGAAAAGTACCCAAAGCAAGAATTGAATCGTGACTTTTAGCAACTAGAAGGTGCTGTATAATTTCATTTTCTGCAGCACTAACCTAACCTTCATTAAAGTAAGTGTATTTTTTCATTAAGCATTTGGAGTATACACCAATGTACTGTATCGTGACACCCACAGGGCCTTCATTCTCCCTTACGCCTGATGATTCATATATATATATATATTCTACATCTCTACATCTTCAAATGATATTTTTGGTAGCACACGGCTAACAAAGAGGATCCTTGAGTTTCAGATTATAAACTAAAACTTCTTATATCAGTAAAATTCTTTGTAGTGGCACAGACATTAGACTATTGTTAAAGTTTAGAAGAGTCCCTTAACTCTTTCTGTTAGAGATTAGTCACATCACAAAAGGTAGAAACATATGATCATCATCTGTTTGAAAGGTTCATGTTTTTTTTTCAAATGGTGAAACTATTCTAACTTCCTAGAAGTAAACATTAATAGTCCATCCTTTTTAGACTTGGAATCTTTACACACTTCAGGGCAACATATTCAATGGTCTTTGAGAGCTGGTCCATTTCTTCCTTACTTAAAAGATAACTTCAAAATCAAATATGTAGGATTAAATCTAGCAAAGGAGGGAAATGGCCTTCAAAATGAAAAACAGTAGCTAAAGAAATAGCATGGTAACTAAGAGCACTTGCTGCTCTTGCAGGGGACCCAGATTTTGGTTTCTAGCATCGACATGGCAGCTCGCAGTAACTCCAGTTTCAGGGGTCCAATGCCCTCTTCTGGCCTCTGCAGGCACTATGATACCAATCTAACTTAATTCTTTAACTTAGCTATTGTGAATAACACAGCAATAAAATGGATGTTGCATGACTGGTCCTGTAAACCTAGTCAGATGCCCATAGATGGAGAGCTCATAGATCCTAGAGGAGAGCCTACTATTACCATGTTGCTGAATAATGTATAGCTTCCATAGATAAGTTTAGCTCTCACCTCTCATTAGTGAAACTTCTTTTTAAAGCAGACAGTGACCATTACAGTGATTCCCCCAGTGGTCAAAATGCAAAGAATAAGTGATCATGGTATACTCCATCCCAAATGGGATCTCTGTAACACAACCCCTACATTTAAGGCTCAACGAATATCTCAGAAGATGAGGCAGGAAAGACTTTAACAGCTTGAGGACCAGGATGTCTGCTGTGAAATGTTTTCTCCTAAACACAACAGGGTTGTTCCCATGAACTCTCAACAATATAGCTGCCTGCACAAGACCTTTGAAGACTACATCAGTCAGAACACCATCACGGAGGAAAATTTCATGATATGCAACCCTTAGATGAACAGCTACAGGTAGTCAATGGCTGCTGAAAGGGAGAACCTGTTTTCTTCAAGGATGAGCCCCCAATCCTAGGTGATCATCCCTAGACACATGCACATAGGAACAACACTAATTGGATGCAATAGGTTGTACACACACACACACACATACATTTGTATGTATATAAGACAATTATAAAGGAAGAAGTCATGAGTTTGAAAGATAGTAGGAGGGACATGGAAGGAATTGGTGAGGGGAGAGGGAGGGGCAGAACTTCTCGTACTCATGTATGAAATCCTCAAAGCAGCAATAAAAGACCAGAAATTAAAACACAATCCTTTAAAACAACATCAAAACATACCAAATACTTGTAATAAATAAAAAAAAGGATAACTTCATTGCAGAGTCAAAGCCAAAGTATAAATGCAACTCTTGGAAGGCTTTCCAGCAGTAGGTATCAAAATTGGGAGATAATTTTCTTTGGCGTGTGTAAGAACTGAGCACAAAAATGGACCTCATGTTCACTTTTTAAAATAAAATTTTATGTTTCTGTCTCTTACGCTGACTTCCAGCAATCTCACACTTGTCAAGGACAAATCCAACACCAAATTTCTGTTGATATCAGAAGAAAAAGCTTGTGCTTTCCAGCAGTAGGTATCAAAATTGGGAGATAATTTTCTTTGGCGTGTGTAAGAACTGAGCACAAAAATGGACCTCATGTTCACTTTTTAAAATAAAATTTTATGTTTCTGTCTCTTACGCTGACTTCCAGCAATCTCACACTTGTCAAGGACAAATCCAACACCAAATTTCTGTTGATATCAGAAGAAAAAGCTTGTGCCTCTGCACTTTTTGTCTGTGCTTTACTTCCTACACAAAACTTACAGCCTGACACTCCTCCACATGCTGCCCTTACTAAATCTAACACTCTGTCTTTATGGTTTGAGTCTTTGTCCAAGCCCCTTTTCTCCACTGTGAACAATAGCCTTGAGCCTTGTCTCCCACTCAGTGATAATGTTCCTGTTGGTAGGCTCTGACCTTGAGAGCAGTGTTTCACATTGTCACAGGACTTCCCAAACCTTCTTCTCAATTCAGGTTTCAGCAACATGCTACTTTCCTTTTTTTCAATAATTGATAGTATTCCTGATTCCTGCCACTGGGTTGGAAATGTATCTCTTCAAAGAATGTTAGATGTTGAAAGACATTGTAGTCTTTAAATAAATTCCTAGCTGGCATGAGCTATCATCTCCTTACACCTGATATGCAAATATATCAACCTTTACTGTGAGTAGTTGAAAGGTATTGAAAGGGAGTTGGCCTTTTCAGTGTCACTAGACAGGTGTCAAGTGTAGCAGGATTTAAAGTGTATTGCAAATAAAATACCCTAAAGTGACAATGGAAGCACACACTGGTTCTGCACAAAACATTGGCCTGGAATCCACTCCTTCTATAAAATGAACCTGGGATAGTTAAGTTGCTCCTCTGGAGGCTGCATTTCTTCAGGATGATGACCCTGAAGCCATAAAATCTTGGTACCTATTTTTTCACAGTGGAAACTGTTTGGCTCTCTCTTAACTATTGAAGTAGCTCACGATCTTAAAATAGATTTAGTGAAAAGGCATCAGTTTTCTATTGTCTTTTCCCATTTGTTTCAACAAAGTCACAGGAAAACGTTGAGAGTACCTTGCATTGGTGTCGTTACCAATTTGGTTTGCCTTGTATTATATAGCAAAGGTAACTTCCAGACACATACATTGCTTTTTTCCTAAATCCCCTTTTATTTCTCAGTTCTGAGATGGACAAATATGGAACCACAGTTCAATCTTTCCAAAGAGCTGGTTAGGCCAAAAGTCACTTATTCTCCAAACTTCAAACAGTTTTGCAAAGCATGAAATGTGTTAAAATAAAGTTTATCCTCCAGAGATTTGACATTTAACTAGATTAGGATACAAGGCAAATCAAATGCTTCAATGCTTTGTAGCCTGGGAGCTTAATTCAGCTCTTGTTAATTAGCTAGTGAGTGGATTGATTACAAGAGTTTAATTTTATCAGGAGGAAGAAAAGAGCCTTTCTGAGTTTTCATACTTTGGCATGTGGGTACCTCAGAAAAAATGCCAAACTATTACTGGATCTAGTATGAAAGTGGGTTTCCTAAAACACCTACATTTCTGAAGAACTGATGTCATGGTATGATCGGTGCTGTGCATTGGTAGGTTGTGTATGTCCTATGATTTGAGAGAGAACACAAATGTTCTACACTAGACGATAATCCCCTCTAGACACCCTCCCTGATCATATCCATTGTAGTTATATTTATGTCATAATTCTACATTTCTGACCCTAAGTTACAGCATAGATTTCCTGTTTTCTGTAAAGTAATTTTAAGAATCATAGGGGTATAAGCCTCTTAAATTAATGCACGATTTCTTGCCAATGAATAGTAGCCAGCTACAGCAAGGATATCAACACCAGGGTCTGTACTGCAGGAAACCCACAAGCTCCCCTTCACCTTCAGTATCACAGTGAGAGCTACTGGGCTGTTGATTACTAAGGAAGAAACATACGATACACGATTTTCTAAAAATTCAGAACTTTCTAAAAATTTAGTTTTCGGGTTTATATTTTATACAACATATTTTCCCCAAAGAACGTTGTTAGTTCTTTTTTTTTTTTTTTTTTTTTGAGACAGGGTCTCCCTGTAGCCCCAGTTGTCCTGTTGTCCTGGAGCTTACTCTGTAGACCAGGCTGGCCTTGAACTCACAGAGATCCAGCCTGTTGCTGCCTCCCAAGTGCTGGGATTAAAGGCATGCGCCACCACGCCCGCAGTTATTTCTTTCTTTCTTTTTTTTTTTTTTTTTTGGTCTTTTTGAGACAGGGTCTCCCTGTAGCCCCAGCTGTCCTGGAACTCACTACATAGACCAGGCCAGCCTTGAACTCACAGAGATCCGCCTGCCTCTGCCTCTTGAGTGCTGGGATTAAAGGCGTGTGCCACCACACCCAGCTGCTATTTCATTTTTTAAAGGTACTTTTTTTCATTAGAGGAGAGGGAGAAATCTTGAGTAGAATGAAGGGAGTAGAGTGAGTAAAGGAATACGTGGGTAAGAAAGCAGTGGGGCACTATCTGAGGAAGGAAGGGAATCAGATGGGGGGTGGGGGCGGGCAGCAGGACAGGAACGAATGAGAACACGTGTTAGGACACCATAATGAAATCCATTGCTTTGTATGTTAATCCAAAAATTAAATATTTTAAAAAGTATTTCTTGTATGCTACCTACCTA
This sequence comes from Nannospalax galili, assembly GCF_000622305.1. Classification (NCBI taxonomy): domain Eukaryota; kingdom Metazoa; phylum Chordata; class Mammalia; order Rodentia; family Spalacidae; genus Nannospalax; species Nannospalax galili. The sequence goes on from NW_008338999.1 coordinate 5,716,115, forward strand.
TCAGTGCATGCTTTCAAGCCAGAAGATTCAGCAGTGACATCATGTGTTTCACATTTTAGAGCTATGACTCTGGCTCCCACTTAGAAAAAGAAATCAGAGGAACAAAGTCCAAAGCAGAGGTTAGGAAATTATTCCAATATAAATGATAAGAGCTTGAAGTATGACTCTGGCCACAAAGGTAACAAGAAGTTAGGCTCAAATACTTTGAGAGGAGAGCCAATGAGATTCCTGATAGGTTAGACAGTTATAGAAGACACCTGAGCCATGCACTATAGACTTGGAAAAGATAATGGAATCTTGGGGGAATGATCGGGAATTCTGGCTAGGATTCACAAATACTAAGGAATGATCAAATATACAAGCCATGAGTTCAGAGGAAATAACCAGCTGGGAAAATAAACATGGAAAAAGTTGACAGATAGATGGTATGAAAGATGGGTGTCTTTTAATAAATATCAAGAGAAAAGTTCCATATCATGAAAACTCTAACGTACATGATTCAAGAAGAGATAGGAAATGGGGAAAATGTGAAATCCTGTTCTGGGACTGAACAAGAGGCAGAAGTGTGGCATCTTGTGAGCTGAGTGAAGATAAAACATCAAGAAGGAGGGGTGGGTGACACTGGATTCGGCAGACAGTAGAGCAACAGAGGTGGGACGTGACATGACGCTGGCCACGCAGTCCTTAAGGATTCTGAGGCCTGGCTTAGTGAAGTGCTGATATGATAGCCTGATTGTCACAGAGTTCTTAGAGCCGGCCACAAGGTAGTGGCATTAGGAATACAAACAAAACTATTCAGCTAAAAATAAAGATATGTGGCAGTATCAGAAAGACATTTGACCAAGAGATGTTTTTGTTGTTCCTTGTAGAAATCTAAAGTGACTGTGATTCTTCATGTGAGAAGAAATAACCTAGAAGTCATGATGTGGGAACAAGATTAAGGATCCTCAGATCCCGGCCTCCTTCAGGAACCAGTGCAGCTGAAAACGGTCAGCAGGTGTGTGGGCAATTGTTAACTCTCAATGGTTTTCTGATGCCTCAACCTTCCCAGAAATAGATGGACACCCAGGCCCAGTGCACCAATGGGACCATTTGGCCATGGTGCCAAGTTCTTTTTCTTACCTTTCTATGGTTGTGAGCCATTAACAGTCAAAGAACACCAATGAAACTCCATCCCTGTCATTTGCTTTGGTACTCCACATCACTCTGATAAAGGCACTTATCCACAGGCCACATTCTCTTGCTTCACTACCTTCTTGGATGAGCCCACTCCATCTCAGTTCCTCCCATATGACCTCCTTCTGATGTACAATGAGTCTATCTCTTTATGCATATGAGAATAACAAATTCCAGGTTGGAAAGATGGCTCAGCAGTTAAAAGCACTAACTGTTCTTGCAGAGATTCGATTCCCAGCACCCACATTGAGGCTCACAAACATCTGTAACTTCCATTCCAGGGGATTCAGTGCCCTTTTCCGACCTCAACATTATTACATGCCACGGGTACACTTACATACATGCAAGGCAATACATTCATACACATAAAACTAAAATAAATAAAATATTTTTATTCTTTTTTATTTTATGAGTGTGCCACACCCATTTTATGTACATGTATGTAAGTGCGCCCATCTCATGAAATACCTACAAAGGTCAGAAAAGGGCATCAGATTCCCCTGGAACTGGAGTTTCTGACAGTTGTTAGTTTTCATATGGATGCTGGGAATCAAACCCAGGTCCTTTGCAAGAGCAGCCAGTGCTCTTAACCACTGAACCATCTCTCTAGCCCCAAATAAAATAATTTTTTTAAAAAAAGAATAATAAACTTTATTTTCTTGAACCTCTCCTGAGGCCCATCTGGCTGCATCTGACTGACCGTTACCTAAAAGAACACAGAACACCAGGTAGGAAGTTTACAGTGCAAACAGTGCCTGTGGTGAACTTATCGTTTCTCTTATAATCTTCAGTTAAAGGGAACATGCAGGGAAGGAAAGGACAAAAGAGATTTTGATAGACTATATGTTCCAAAGAGCCTGGTGCAACAATCTGATGGGCTGGATTCGAAAGGGGGAAATGCCGTCATAAGGTGATAGACAAAGCTGGCGAAAGTACAAAGAAGTCAGAGACACTCTGGTGAGCAGTATAGAGCACGCTGCTGTTCTTTTTTTCATCCCCAGGATGCCCTTAACGTCAGTATATTATATTCTACAGTCCAGATAAACTTGGGTAAGGATAAGGGAGAAAGAAATAGGATACATATTATGACATGGCCAGGGTCGTGATCATACTAAGAACTTAAAATATGTTCATTTATTGGTGAGGAGAGGTCAGGATTATGAAGGGGACTCTGTGCTGCATCGGGCATGAATCTGTGGGATCCTGAAAGGCAAAGGATTTTCTTCAGTCATTGCCACTAAAGCAAAATAGACCCCTCACTTTTTTCTCTCCAAGAGCAGAAAGAATTGAGTAGTAATGATTCACATTATAGAATGGATAGAAATCAGAATGTAAGAAACCCAATGTTCTCAGTCATTTTAATAATTTAATAATTTTCTTTTGCTAAAAATAATTATCCACTTAAATTTTGTCATGTTTATTTTATATTCTTAGACATTATAGAATAATATGGAAAGAGAATTGTGCCTTAATCTTTTATATTTACTTGACTTTTTCCTATCAGCTTTCTTTCTTTTCTTTTTCCATTTCTTTCTTCAAATCAAATGACTAGACTCTTCTGAGGTTCTCACTGCTTTGAGTAAGAGACATGTACTCCATGCGTGGACAAGAATAAGAAATAGATTACTCAAAAGGAAAGCAGTAATGTATGGATGATGAACAAAGCCCTAGGGGGGAAAAATCAAGTCTAGCTTTTCTAGTTAGAGCTTTCTCAAAAATTTATATATGCTTCGTTTCCCTGAGTTTCACCATATATAACTTGATGGAAACTTTCTTATCCCAGGGGTGCTTGCATGGGACTCCTGTCACACTTGCTAAACATCACTCAAGATCCTGACTACACTTTCCTGATGTTTCAGTCCCACATGATGCACCTGTCTTTCTTCCCAGTCTCTCATGCTTGCAGAAATGACAGAATAGATTTGTGTGGAGTTCTCTGACACACAGAGATAATGTTGAATGTTAATCAACTGTGTTTTTACTCAGATGTATAATTACTTCTTAACAGCAGCCACATGTTAGTGGGAAGCACAGCCACAGATTATTATTTCTGGGCCATCTGCTTGTCTACGCAGAACAACAAACTCACAACCCGCATACTCAGGACAAATGACCCCTGAATGCCAGATCATTGTTAGTGTTTGTAATTGGAATAAAATTGTAAAATTCCACACCTTTTAAAAGCATGAATGTATTCAAGAAAAAAAGTGAGGCTGCTTATCAAATAAATTTATATATTTTGTCCAAATCATAAGGAACTGATAGCAACAAGAAACCCTACAAAAAGAGAAAACTTGTCTACCAGTTCCAATTATTTAAAGTAATGGCTACAATCTCAAAGCAAAAATCTTTGAAAAGGACAGACAGAAAGATCAGTATGATTCAATATCCTTACTTCCCTTCAGAAAAAAATAATAAATAGATAGATGATAGATAGGTAGATGATAAATAAATAGATAGATGATAGATAGATAGATAGATAGATAGATAGATAGATAGATGAGAGATAGATGATTGATTGATAGATAGATGATAGATAGATAGATGATAGATGGATAGATAGGTGAGAGATAGATGATAGATAGATGATAGATAGATGATAGATAGATATAGATAGATGAGCCCCTGGATTGGAAAATAATTCAAAGGTTAAAAGAATCTGTGGCTACCTATGGGATACAAGCAGCTTATACTATAACTCAGGTGCTATGACTCCTTTTGATTGGCAAAATCTTTGTAGGGCTGTTCTTTCAGGGGGCGATTATTTGAATTGGAAATCTGCTTATTGACATTGATAGATAGATGGTAAGTAGATAGGTAGATAATAGATAATAGATGATAGAAGATATGGATAGATGATAGATAGATAGAGATAGATAGATAGATAGATAGATAGATAGATAGATAGATAGATAAAGATACACAGAGCACACTCTACAGAACTGCATTTAAACTATGTCTACAACAACATAAAGAATGTTATAAAGTATCCCACTAATAGACACAAAATTCTATTAGGGCCTATCATTGACTTTTACTAAGTGGAAGAAGCACAAGATAAGAAACAATTAACAATGATAACAGAATAAGTTGGAGAAAATGCATCATACATTCTGGTAGTTGAGGAAAGGATTATGGAGCCCTAGCCGTGAGATGCTGCTGTACACAGATCTACAAGGAAGACATCTCCATGCTCCTTCCCTCTCTCCAGGAATTCTATGAACAAGACATGTATATGTCATTTTATTACTATTTTCCTTTGTCTGACGTGGAAGATGTCCTGATTGGCTTTTAGTGTGAACTTGACACAGCCTAGCATCATCTGAGAGGAGAGCCTCAACTGAGGAACTGACTAGATCAGATTGGCCTATGGCATGTCTGTGGGGATTGTCTTGTTTGTTCATTAATGTAGGAGGGTACAGCTCCAGATGGACAGCACCATTCCTTTGGCAGGTGGTCCTGGAGCATATGAGAAGCTAGACAAGTACAAACTGTCCTGAGGGTGAGCCAAAAAGCAGTGTTCTTCCATGGTCTCTGCACTACCTCCTTGTCTCTACCTCCTTGGTGAGAGGTAATGTTGTATAGAATAGAAAGCAGGCCTGGCTTCAAGTTCCTGCTTCAGTTCCTGTCCTGACTTCCCTCACTAATGGAACTCTAAGCTGAAATAAACCCTTCCTCCCCTCAGTTTCTTTTGGTCATGGTATTTATCACAGTAACAGAAATGGAACTAGAGCACGGGGTCATGAACATCTTTAGATTAGATAAGGGACATTGATGTCAGGTCCTGACTCTGTGGAAGCTGGAGTCCAAGACAGTATTCTACATAAGAAGCTTAGAGAAAATGTGTATGAGCCCTAAACAGGCACAGTCAATTGTAGAATAAATGTCAAAGCTAAAGGAAATGATAACAAGCTGTTTGTACTACAAATGAAGGACAGCAAAGAGAAATGAGACAGTCCCAAGTAAAAAAGCTTCAAAAGAAAAAGCAGATGAAGACGTATGTAGAGGTGAATGCAGATCCTCACATGAGGGCAATCACAGCCAAAGAAGTAGAACATTCCCTAAACATACCTTACACAATAGGAGAATATTTGTAAACAGAAATCCAAAGACAGAAGTCTTCAAACATGATGTGAAGAAACAAGAAATCATATGAGACTGTATAAATGAGTCAATTGAAGACCAAAATAATAATTGCAGAGAAATGAATACCTAATAGTTCAATAAATATACTAAAGAAATAAGTGAATATTTAAGAGTACAGGAAAAATCAAGAATACAGGAAGAAAATGCAAGATAGCTCCAAAAATGGTAAAATGAGATGAAAACATCAGCTCTTCCATTGGAAATACTTGGAAGCTTTTCCTAAGAATCATTCTGATATCATGACACTTAGAAAGGATTTCAGAAGACAAGACACCAGAAGAGCGCTGAGATAAATATATAAGAAAAAAATTAAATTTATTAAGAAGATATTGAAGAGTTCAAAACGAAAGACTGTCTAATTGCAACCGTGTAGTACAAAGTTGGGTGAAATACAAGGAAATCTGACAAACCCTGCTCCATGCTTCTAGTAGTTACCAGTGGGTTAATAAATCATAAGCCAGGGAAGAATTTCAGTAGCATAACTGGAAAACATGAGCTTTGAAAAGGTGGATGGCAATTTGCAGCCAATGTTTAGAAAATATACATTTTTGTTCTGGGAAAATGAGTTGAATACTGTATTCTTAAAAGTCAATAAATATATGAAAAATGTTCAGCATCTTTAATAATTAGAGAAATGTAATCAAAAGGATATTGAGATTTCATCCTAGTCAGAATGGCTATCATAAAGAAAAGAAACAGCCAGGCGTGGTGGCGCACACCTTTAATCCCAGCACTTGGGAGGCAGAGGCAGGTGGATCTCTGTGAGTTCGAGGCCAGCCTGGTCTACACACAGAGTTCCAGGTCAGCTGGTACTACAGGGAGACCCTGTCTCACAACAAAACAAAGCAACAACAATAAAACCCAAAACAGAAGTGGTCTTCTGATGACACAGATTGAACATATCAGTGAGAACTGGGTTTCCCAATGGCATGCTGAGACCGTTTCCTTTTCTAGGAAAAGGAGCCACTGAGGACCATTCCCTTTGTTGAGAATATTCTCCACCTTTCCTAGGCCAGAACCAGAATGACGTGAAGAAATACACAGGAAATAAATGAAAGAAACAAAAAACATTTGCAAGAATATCAGGAAAAATGACATTTTTCCATAAACTGTTAGTGGGTTTAGAGCAGCCACTATGGAAATCAGTTTGGAAGTTCTGCAAAAAACTGATAAAGTATGGTAATATCATCCACTTATGGCACTCTTGAATATACATTTAAGGAAATATGTCAACATTCCACAAAGATATGTGCACATCCATCTTTATTGCTGCACTCATGGCAAATGCCAAATTATGGAATCAGGCTGGTTACCTCCAGCATAGGCAAACTGGTAAAGAAAGTGTTGTGTGTATATACCCACTGAAGTTTGGTTCAGCCAAAAGAAAAATGAAATTATGTCATTTTCAGGAAAACGGATGGAACTGAAGATCATCATGTGATGTGAAATAAGCCAGGCTCAGAAAAAGATGACCACGTGGGGTATGGGTCAAAAGGAAGGAAGGCGTGGAAAGAAAGGGTAATGGAAGGTGGAAAACAAAGATGAATTCGTACTTTCTCATATGCAGAACCTAGACAAAATATAAATGCATATAAACTATATGTATATGTGCCTCTATGTGCGCATGTGACATGGATGCAGAAGGGAGACTATCTGGAGAGAGGAGAGGACAGGGACCACGACAGAGGGAGCTGGGAAAAGGGCAAAGAATGCAGAGACAGATAGGAGCAAAGTACAATAAGCTTCGTTGATGGACTGTCATAATGAATTCATTTTGCTCAATTAATACACACCGCACATGAAAACCATCGGTACTTATGCTTTAAGATGGCAGGTTAGAAGCTGTCTCCACGTTGCAAGATGAATCAAGGTAGTTAGTACGGCATAGAATTGATGCTATCCACCCAGAGAGGATGGAAGAGCATCAGAACTGACAAAGAGTCCTAAGGTGACTGGAAAGTGTAGGGAAAGAGAAAGGTAATGCAGCAACTCTTCAGCCATAACTCCCCAGCTTAGGAGTAGGGGGCACACAGAAGCCTTCACCAGGTACCCCATGGTTCTTGTAAAACTAAAATCTAATTGAAGATTTTTTGAGATAGTGACTCCTCCCAAATGACAGACAAGCCACGATTCAAGGTGAGGGCCATTACATCACTCTCCATGTCTTAGAGAGTTATGGCCGGATGCCATCTATTGTTTAAGGCTGAGGTGTCCTAGGGCCCTGATAACAAGGAGCAATCATAACTCCGGGAACCTGAGCTCAACCTACCACAGTCTCAGGGGAAGAGGCTCTTACAGGAGACACTGGAGAGAGAGATAGCTCTTAACAGAGACACATTTTAAGTTCAGCCAGCAGGGAGGCCTGGGTATGAAGGGTGAGGCTACAGAGTCTCCAGCCATAAGAGGTTTCATCTTCACTAGCTCAGAACATATCTGAGGATATCTCAGAACCATCTGAGGATAACTTCAGAGCCTCATAGCCTGATGCCAGAAGATGGCCCAAACTCTAGAGCCTCTTATATCCCATAAGGTCAACAGCCAGCAGGACTGAGAACTCCAAAGATCCAGTGGAACACTTGTCCCTTCTATAAGGTGTCTAATACTGCTGTGGTTTAAATGTGAAATGTCCTCCACAGGTTCATGTGATTGAATATTTGGTCCCCAACTGGTGGCCCTGTTTTGGAAGTTTTCAGAACCTTTAGGAGGAGGGGCCTCGGTGGAGAAAGTGAGTCATTGCTAGTGACAGACCTGAAGGTTTTGTAGCCTGGTCCCACGTCCTGCCCCCTCACTGCTTTCTAACTGCAGACACAATGTGGCCAGTTTTTTTCCTCTCTCATGCTGCCACCCCACACCCACCAAGATGGATTTTATCCCCTCTTAAACCATGTGCCAAAATGAAGCCTCCCTTCCTTCAGTTGCTTTTGTTAGCTATTTTTGTCTCTGCAATGAGAAAAGTAACTACCAAATACTGAACAGGTTTAGAAAGATGGAAACTGGCTTTCCTTTAAAGATCTCAGTATTGCATTTGCTTCCCCAACTCCTACACTGGGAAAACACCCCCTAGCTAGATGTATAAACACCCCCTAGTTAGGTGCAAAACCCCAGTGAATATACAGAGTGTGCTGGATAGCTCAGTTGTCAACTTGACACCTGGGAAGAAGGAACCTCAACATAGAATTTCTTCTATGGGATTGGCCTGTGAGTGTGTCTGTGAGGCATTTTCTTAATCGTTGAGTGATAGGGGAGAGCTCAGTATACTGTGGGTGGTGCCACTCCTGGGCAGATTGGCAGGGTTCCATAAGAAAACAAGCTGAGGTTGCACTGTAGATGTATCACTTAGGGATGGGCATCTCACAGTCTCTTATTCTCTCTTCATTTGACCAGTTGTGGAACTTTGTCCTTGTCTCCACTGTTGCAAAAGGAAGTTTCTTGATAAGTGGTGAGAGGTATGCTTGCCTGTGTATATAAGGATAGACTAGAACAAGAGATTACTTTGGTCTAGGGGAAGTGACAGAAAGGTGACAGATTGTAAGAGCCAGAGGACAAGACACCTGCTGCTAGTAAATGCATTGTAGACATGATAGGGAAGCCAGGCCATTGAAATCTCCACAGGATGGTAGTCTAACAAGAGCTGCAGAAACAAAACACAGGACAGAAAGCATCACCAAATAAACTGCATCACACAGAACAATGACTACTAGGAACGGAAGACAAAGCCAAGAAACACCACATTCAGATACCAGTGAAGAAACAAAGATGATCTCAAATTTCAAGGACTCTGAGACATAAGCAAGACAACAAACCTAAGAATTCATGGAGTAGGAAAAATAACTAGCATTAAAAACTAAAGGCATTGAAAAATATTCAATGTGATTACAGCAAAAATAATAATAATAATCCCAGAAAGAAATGGAAGTTCAATCAGAAGAGGCATTTCTAACCCTAAATAAACATAACCAGAGAAGAAACAAGCATGGGCATGTTAGACTCAAGATGCCAGCATTACGAAACAAAAACAATAACATTAAAAGCATTGAGAGAAAACTGTCAATTCATTTTTAAAGGTAAACCCATAGAACAAATCCAACTCTCTCAATAGAAACCCTAACATCTAGGACACTATGAAATGATATTTTGCAAGCCTTGGAAGTAAACAAAAACCAAATAAAATTGCCATTTTCAGCAGTCATATTATACACGCATATAAAAACATTTCAAGGCAAACTAAATCAATTCACAAACACCAAGCCAGCATCCCAGAAGATTCATAAAGGAATCTTACACACCGAGTCTCAATCACAAGAGCACAGGAAATACTAAAGTACGTGATTGGAACAGACGAACAAAGAACTTGGGAAGAGGAAAGCATACCCACTGTAGTGACTAGCAAACCCTTGACGCCAGCGGGGAAGGAGGAGAAAGAAAAGAACAAACAACAGTCAAACCAACCACGGAAACAACCAGCAAAATTATGAGGCAGCAAACTTCTCTCCATAGAGGCCCTAAATGTAAATGATCTTAACTTTCCAATTAGAAGATGCAGACTGGCTGATTAGATTAAAAAGCAAGATTCACCTCTTTCTTGTTTAAAAGGAATATCTCATTGGAAAAGACTCACACAAATTGAAAGTGAAAGCAAAAGTCAAGATATCAAGTAACGGGCTGGAGAGATGGCTCAGCGATTAAGAACACTGACTGGTCTTGCAGAAGACCTGGGTTCAAATCCCAGCACTCACATGGCAGATAACAACTGTCCATAACTCCAGTTCCAGGGGATCCGACAGCCTCTTCTGTCCTCCGCAGGCATTGCACAACATGGGTGCACTTACCTACATGCAACATAATGCTTATACATATAAAATAAAAATAATAATAAATAAAATTTTTAAATTTTTTAAAAGATATCAAGTAACTTGAAACCAAAACCAAGGAGGAGGAACTATAAATGTATCTGATAAAGGAGATTTCAAAATATGTCTGGAAAAATAAAGAAGGTCACTACACATTAATGATCAAGTTTGGTTCATTCCAGGGTTCAAGACAAATAAATGACAGATGATAGATGATAGATGGATGATAGAAAGATGATAGATGATAGACAGATAGATGATAGATTAATGGTAGATGACAGATGATGATAGATAGATAGATAGATGATTGATAGATAGATAGATAGATAGATAGATAGATAGATAGATAGATAGATAGATGATAAGATGACAGATAGATACATGATATAGATAGATAGATAGATAGATAGATAGATAGATAGATAGATAGATAGATAGATAGATAGATAGATAGATAGATAGATAGATAGATAGATAGATAGATAGATAGATAGATAGATAGATAGATAGATAGATAGATAGATAGATAGAAAAGAAAGAAAGAAAGAAGGAAGGAAAGAAAGGACAGGAACAGACAGAGAGATAAAATACATAAATAAATTAAGGGGCATAAATCACACAATCATCTCAATATTCACAAGGAAGGCCTTTGACAAACTTGAACATTCCTTCCTGGAAAAAAAAAAAACCTCAAGAAACAAGGAATAGATAGCTGGGCACAGTGGCACATGTCTTTGATCCCAGCACTCGGGAGGCAGAGGCAGGCAGATCTCTGTGAAATTGAGACCAGCTTAGTCTACATAGTGAGTTTCTGGCTAGCTGTGACTACAGGGAGACCCTGTCTCAAAAAGATAAAAAATGAAAGAAACTAGGACTAGAAACGCCATACCTCCACATAATAAAGACTGCATATGACAAACCTAGAGGCAACATTAAAGAGAGAAAAACTGAAAGCATTTCCTATGAAATCTAGAATGACACAAGGGTGCCCACTCTCTCCACTCTCATTCAATGTCATATAGGAAGTCCTGGCTAGAAAAACAGGACAAGAGAAATAAATAAAAGGGCTACTAATAGGAAGCAAAGTCAAATTATCCCTATCTGTAGATGGTATAATTCTATTGTTAGAAGACCCTAGAGAGCCCATCAAAAAATTCTAAGCTTTAGTGAGGAAAGATACAAAACACAGCATACAAAAATCACCAGCCTTTCTACATACTGAAGATAAAATTGCCAAGAAAGAAATAAAGAAAATATATCCTTCACGATAGCTTCAAAAAGTCAGAATAGAGTAGGGACTGGAGAGATGGCTCAGCAGAGCATTGGCTGTTCCTGGAGAGGACCCAGGTTCAGTTTCCAGCACACACATGGCAGCTAATAGACATTCTTAACTCTACTGTCAAGGAATCTGATACTCTCTCCTGGCCTCCAAAGGCATTACACAGCACAAGTGCACTTACATACAGGCAGGCAAAACACATAAAATAAAAATAAATAGTTTGAAGAGTAGGATAAAACACCTATTAATAAACCGGCAAGGAAATGAAAGCCCTTTACTACAGAAACTTCAAGACTCTGAAAAGAAAAACTGAAGAAGACACTACAAGAAATCCTAAGCAGAAAGAGCAAAATTTGAGGGAAATAACCACAATACCTGATTTTAAAATACACTGAATTATATTGGCACAAAAATGGACAGGTGGGTCACAGGAATACAAGACTGAAATAAACTCAGCCAGATGATTTTCAACAAAGTTGCCAAAAACACATTTTGGAGAGAAGACAGACTCTTTAACAAATGGCGCTTATAAAATTGTATATGCACATGTGGAAGAATGAAAGTGCATTCCTTATCTCTCAGCCTGCACAAAAATCACTTAAGAATGGATCGTGGTCTGCAATACTGTAGAGCCCACCTGTAGCTAAGGGAGACAACCTGCTATTGTTCTAAAATGATGGATGCATTTGTTTTCTCCCTATTCTTCCCTTTGAGGGGGAACTGACACTGATTCTAACCACTTCAACAGTTACCAAAGTGCCTGAAAGCAAATCCTGAATCCATCACTCTCGAGTCCAGCCTTGGCAGACAAAAGAAAATTGAGGAAGAACCCAATAGAGAGATGCTTTTGGAAGCTC
>NW_008338999.1:5728462-5741886 GCF_000622305.1 Nannospalax galili
GGAAATTTGTCCTGTTCTGACTTTTTTCTAGTTCCCTGTCTAGAACTTGTAATGCTAACTACTCTTGCCTTTACTTCTCCTTCACATCTCCTCTTCACCAGTCAAGGACTTTCTTTTCCCCCTACAGATGAGAGTTATGCAATTTGGGAGGGTGTTAGATAGACCCACTGAAGGGGTACTCCAATTGCCTTACCCTGTATCCCTGTTCAGCATGGAAGAAGCCAGAGTGGTCTGAGTTCCAATTCCCTATCTGCAAGTTGGGTAACCTCTTCAGAGGATGGTGTGTTAAGAATAGGAGGTAGGAATTGGCTAGGCAGTTAGGGTAAAAAGACCCCAAATAAAAGTAGCCAGTTTCTTGGCTAAAAGTCAAAATGTCCTTGGACGTCTTAGCAACATATTCTGTTCAGAGGCCAAAAATGTCAAAAGTATTTGGGAGCTCTTATCTAATCCTTAAAAGATTTTAGGGTTACCTCTTCAAAGGGGGGAATGTTAAGAGTAGCACCCCCCCCCCAAAAAAGAGTACATGAAGTTATCAGAAGAAAGTAATGGGGAGATATGGGAGGAGTTGGAGGGGAAGGAGTGGGCATGGATTTGATCAAAACACCTTATATGCATGTATGAAATTCTCAATAATTTATTTTTTAGAAAGTGGATCACAGAACTTAATGCAAGCCATAAAAATTTGAAACTCTTAGAAGAAAATATAGTGAATATACCTCAATATATAGGCATATGCAGTGGATTTCTAAAAGACTCCAGTAGCCCTGAAATTAATAGCAGGAACTGACGATAGGATTTCATGAAACCAAAATTTTCTGCATAGTAAAGGAAACATCCAACAGAGTGAAGAGACAACCTGCAGAATGGGAGAAAATGTTTGACAACTATGCATCTGATATACATATATGTAAGAGAACACATACTATATAAAAATATAAAGAACTCAAAAAAATTAAATACCACAGAAACAGATCCTCTGAACAGTAAATTGGCAAATGAATGGACAGCTCTCCAAAAAAAAGTACAAAAGGCCAAAGCCAAATACATGAAAAAAATGTTCATGAAATACTCAGCTATCAAGAGTGAAAGTTAAAGCTACGCTGAGAGTCCGTATCTCCACAGTCTAAATGATGGTTTTCAAGAAGACAAACAAATGCTGGTGAGGATGCAGGGAAAACACATTTGTCCAGTGCTGGTGGGAATGCAGACTAGTGCAGCAACCGCGGAAATCAGTATGAAGTTTCTCTCAATGGCAGAATCATCTAAATCACAGCATATATATGACATGAAGCAGAAGGAAACTTATTATGGGGGAAAGAAGGGACAGCAAGAAGGGAAAGGCATTCTTCTCAGGCACATACAGTATTTGCCAAACATTTCTAAGTCCCAATATATTATCAACCATATTTTTTTCCTTTTTGTTGTTTGTTGTTTTGTTTTGTTTTTGTTTGTTTGTTTTTGTTTTGAGATAGAGTCTCCCTAGTAGCCCCAGGTGGCCTGGAACATGTTATGCAAATCTATTTGTTTCTAAATACCTACTGCTGGGATTAGAGCTATGCACCACTATACCTGGTTAACCATATTTATTGACCACAATACAATTAATTAATTGGCCTCTGTGATGATGTTGGTTTTGATGCAACTTGCCATCTGTCCTGAGTGCCTTAATTGATATGGGAAGACCCACCCCAAGTGTGGGAGGCACCTTCTGCCCAGATAAAAAGGGGCATGGCAGAAGAAAAACTACTCACCTTTTGCTTTTTTGGCTCTTCCTCTTACTGCAAAGTTGCCTCATTCTGTTACCAATAATGATGATTCTTTGCTGATTTTGGATCCAGGCTTCTATCATTAGCTGGTCTGCTTCTGAAACCCTCCAGGTTTTCAGTGCCAGATTGGGACTACTGAGGCATCCAGCCCTATGGACTGAGCAACTACCAGGGTCTGAACCTCTCCGATGTGAGACAGCCACCATGGGATTCCTCCAGTTGCTGAGGTGTCCTCCCAGCCTCGAGGACTGAGCGACTGCCAGGTTTCAGCCTCTCAGGGGTATTCAGCTGTTGTTACCCTTTTGAAGTAAGCTGATTAATAAATTCTTTCTGGTTCTGTTTCTCTAGAGAACCCTGACGAATATAGTCTCCAAGTATAAAATGAAAATCCCCCTACATACTTTGAAATTTTTCAAAATTCATTTCTAAGTTCACTTCTAAGTATGCATGGATTAATGAATAAATGTTCATAAAATACACATAAAAATACTTCAAAATAAACAATAATGAAAATGTTGTGGAATTAAGAGTATACGTAAATGACAGTACTTTCTTCCCAGAGGAAGAGAGACAGAGCAACAGAAATTTGCTTGCTGTCTGCCTCACAACTTATTCTGTAGCTTCCAAAGTATCAAGCTATGATTGTAACTATTCTAGAATAAAACTGATACTACTCAGAAGTGAGTGAATGAGACTGTGGATGCCCCTTTCAAGAAGAGAATGCATTTGAATTTAAACAGAGGATATTTGAGTTAGTATTGCAGCACACTTGTTTTTATACTGTATATTGATGCTGTTACTGGTCTTACTTTTTTTAAATCTTTCAAAATTTTGTGTTTTGATTATATGCCTCATGTGACAGCTTGAATAAGAATGTCTCCCATAAGCTCAATTATTTGAGCACTTTATCTTTAGTCGGTGACACTGTTTTGGAAGGTTTAGGAGGTGTGGTCTTGCTTGGAAGAAGCATGTCACTGTGGGGCAGGCTTTGCAAATTCATAGGCACATCTTCCTCTCTCTGCTTAAAGATATGAGTGAGTCCTTAGATTTCGGCTCCATCTGCCTCCTACCATGCCCTCCTGCCATGATGGGCTCATCCCTCTGGAACTGTAAGCCCAAAAAACTCTTCTTCTATAACCGGCCTTGGTCACGGTGTTTTATCATAGCAGCAGAAAGTAACTAATAGAGCCTATCTTTATTAGCCTCACTTTTCCCCCTTCCCTTCACACCAAACCCTTTCTTCTTCCTAGTAGGTAGTAAGTACCCCTCCTTCGTCCTTTCATGTCTTTGTGTATATGTTTCACTGCTTTTAATTAAGGTTACCTGCATGAGCATAGGTAGGGGTTATTTACCTGAATAGACAGCTTTACTTGAGCAGAGGAATATGGGTCTCCCTGACCCAGCAACTATCAGTTGCTCCTCAGAGAAGGGTGGGGCCTTATTGGTTCCTGTCTCCATCCATCTTGGAATATTGATAGGCCCAGTCATATGCAGCTTGCCACTAATGCTGTGAGCTCATGGATACAACAGCCACATCATGCCCAGAAGACAGCAGTGTACAGCACTCCTTCCCATCCGCCAGCTCTTGTATTCTTTCTGCCCCTCTTCTTTGATGTTCGGTGAGCCTCGGGGGAGATGCTATCAGTCCAGTTTAGGGCTAATAACTCAACAGTTACTTATTCTCAGCACTTTGGGACAAGTTATAAGTCTCTGCATTAACCATAACCCACTGAAAACAGAATCTCCTCTGACCAAGGTGGACATATCTGTGGGCATATACAGATATTCAAAGCCAGTTTGTCCTTTAAAAGGACAGTGTGTCCTTTTAGCTGTTGTTCTTATCCTTGTTCAAAAGTTCAGATGAAGTAAGAGGTTTTAAATGTAAGTTGAGTAGCCAAATGGGTATTTAATTGACTCGGTCATCAGTCATTCCAACTGACATCTAATTTACCTGCCTGGTTTTCTAAAGACTAGGAAACTAGAGATTAATAAATCTTGGGCTCCCTTGCATTTGGGGCACAAGTCAATAATCCATGCTGTATAACTGCATATGACTTAGGCTCAGCATTGGAAGAGGAAGAGTTACAGTGTATGGAGGAGGAAGTAGCTGATTCTATTTTAACAAGTAGAATGACTAATTTTATGTGTCAGCTTGCCCAGGCTGTTTACTCAAACAGCAATCCACAAGGTGTTATAAAGATTTTTCAGATGTGATTATTACATGTTTTCTGTAGACTTTGAGTAAAGCAAATTATTTTCCAAAATGTGGATAGACCTCAACCAATCAGCTGAATGCCTAAGGGCAAAAACCAAAATCTCCAAAAGAAGTCATTCTTTGTAAAGACTAATACCAAGCTGCTGGCCTACCTACAGACTTCAGACTTGCCAGCTCCCAAAATTCCTCCTCATGAGCTGATTCTTTAAAATAAATGTCTTGATATATTATGATGATGATAGATAAATATATAAATAAATAATAGATACATATAGGTAGATTATAGATACATAATAGATAAATGATAGATTATAAATTATACATTGATTGAGGAGAGAGACTTCTATGGATAGCATTCACATACCATTTCTGGTAGAGCTTTTGGTGGTGTGATGTGTCTTCTAGAAGAGTCTGAAGTGTCTCTGATCAGCATTTCCTGGCTTTGTGCTCCTTTTATAGTACTTCCCGCATGAGATCTCAGATAGGTAGGTTGATAGAGGAGAGAGACTTCTATGGATAGCATTCACATACCATTTCTGGTAGAGCTTTTGGTGGTGTGATGTGTCTTCTAGAAGAGTCTGAGGTGTCTCTGAACAGAATTTCCTGGCTTTGTGGTCCTTTTATAGAAATTCCTGCATGAGTGCTATGAAAATTATGTCAGCCTCATACTTGCCAATAAATGTCATTCCCCTTAAAATAGAGTGAATTATATAGTCTGTAACTATTGCCAATATATTTCCTATAAGTAGCGAGATCTGGTTCAGAATGGGATTTTTTTATGAGACCATAAATCTATTAATATCACTTTTCTAACTGAAATGCATTAACGATGTCCCATCACATATGAAAGACTAAAATCTCAGCTGGGTGTGGTGGGACCTCCCAGAACCTGGGAGGCTAAGGCAGGAGAATAAATTCGAGGCCAGTGTGAGATATATGGCTATTGTGAAGCTAGCCTGGATTACATAACGGCACCATGTTTCAAAAAAGAAAGAAAGTCTTACTAAACCTCGTGAACAATTGTCCTTTACCCTTCCAGTTCTGTCTCCTGCGTGTCTTCACATTGTCCCCCCAATTTAGTCAGACCATGCTTCCTACAGTCACTGGAGCTTTGTGCACTCATTAATCTCATCCACCCAAAGGACTCTACGTTATGTTGACTACAACTCTCTCTAGAAGAATCCCTTGAAACTGCAATGGCTTACACACCTTCCTCTTTGTTCCTCCTTCCACATGCTCCCAGAGTACTCTTCACCACCTTCAGTCTGGTGTGTATCTTATCAATTACAGCTGTTGATTTCTGTGCCTACCTATTCCACTCTTGCCATACGCACTAGAATATAAGGCTTGTGAAGGACAGAGAATTTCTCCTGTTTATTTTTTAGTGTATTTTAACAAATTGCTTTTTGGCACATAATAGTTTCCTACTACTTTGTTGAATTCATGACTAACTTATGAATGTAGCATCACCAGTTCTCACAGCATCACCAGTTCTCACAGCATCACCAGTTCTCACAGCATCACCAGTTCTCACAGCATCACCAGTTCTCTTATTCCGGGGCTTTTGTAAATTCCATAGCAACAAAGTGCTTGGGAAATCATATCATATATCATTTTCAGTAGCACTTGTCAGCAGAAAGGTCCTTGTTTAGAACCCTTTTCCAAAGAGAATACAAAGGTAAATAATTTACAAAATGTATAGTACTTATGTTAATCAAATGCACAGAAATACCTAAAAGAATGGATTTATTCATCTAGACATGGTGGCTCAAGCCTATAATCCCACAGAATTTGGGAGGTGGAAGGAGAATCAGTAGATCAAGGCAATCTTCCACTCATAGAGAATTTAAGGCCAGCCTGAGTTCTATGAGACCTTGTTTCCAAAAACAAGTTACGAAAAAGAATTTACTAAAAGCAATCATGCATTAGCGCCCCCCACCCCCATTTTCCTCTACTGGTTTCTTTGGTGGCCAAGATCAGATCACTAAAGAATCAAGTAAATTTGAACTCAAACAAACCTCCATCGCATACTAAGCCATAAAGATCTAAAGAAAGTTACTGCAAAGGTGTCCTCATGTAGTTTGAAGCACAGCTTATACATTTCTACATCAAAAAAAGTTCCTAGAATTTGCTATATGTGATTATCATAGTAACTACTACCTCATAAACACTGAACAACTGTTATCCATTTAACAGTTATTCATATATCAGTTATTATTATTGAAGAAATTAGTAGAGATTAATGCCTGTGAAGAGAGATTTTATGGCCCACTGATATATCTTAAAAGTGTATATGTGTATTTATTTGGGTATGGAAATTATGCCTATTATTTAATTGTATATAAAATAAGATTATGCAATGGGTACAATTACCCATTATTAATTACCTTTGTCATCTGTTGATTTGATAATTACTACCTGGGGACAAAGATAGACTAATTCTTTATTGCTTAGTGAGTACTTGTATGCCCCTTTACCCCTCTGGTAGTTCAAAATCACCTGCTAAAAAACAGGCATCAAGATAAGACTGTTTGTCCCTGAAAGAAAAGGACTACAAGAAGGACAATGCTCACAAGGCTTTAGTCAACAGAAGCTGCTTTGCCATATAGCATTTCAGAAGCAATGAGTCAGGCAATCTTTCTGTGAGGTTATGTGGGCACAGTCTTCCCTAGGTCTAAGGGTAGCTAAATAATTGTTGATGATACTCTTTAGCTGTGTGATTTGTTCATAAAAGTAAGGACAAGATTATCTCGGGCTCCTTACTGTCTCGCAGCACCCTAATACAGACATTAGCCCTGTTCTTCATTTTAAATTGCTGTCAATTAACTTCACTACTTTATTTGCAGCATCCAAATTGTCTTTACCTTTTAAACTAGGTACTGTTAAGAGAACATTAAAAGCAACCATAACGTGAAACTTGAATATATCCTTCCTTAAAGCATGCAGATAAGCACAACAAATTTTCTACAGAGGGCTTCTGTAAATGATATTACACTAATTAAATACAACGTGTAATCAAGTAACCAGTATGTCATTACACTTTTTCTTACCCATTTAGACGGTATTAATCTGGGTGTCCCAAGGTCATTGGTTGTCAAATTGTGCCCTTCTATCCTTTCTTCTAGCTCCCATTGAGTTATAGTTCACTGTCAAAGCATATTCTCCATTGGAAGGGATAAGAACCTAACTAGCATGTTTTTCTAAACATGCAAGATGCCTTGGAGGAAGGTATAGAGAACAAGAACCAAAAGCCCTCCTTGCATTTAATAATCTAAACAAATACTATATAACCCATTTTACAAATGACACAGCTCAGAGACATGAAATCATTTCATCAAATTTAGATATATAATACATAGCACAACCAGGACTCAAAGATAAGTAGGACTGGCACTAAAACTCATGCTCTCTGGCAGATCTGTTGTTTGTTTGTTTGTTTGTTTGTTTGTTTTTGAAGATCACAGACCATTTTATTAGAGCTTGAGAGAAAAACTACTGCAATACCAAGCATGAGGCACAGAGGACCACCACATGGTAATAGTCAAATTAAGAGTCCTTTATTAATACCCAGCATTCAAAAGCATTCAGGTAATGCCCAAAAGAACTCTCCACCCTGAGGAGAAATAGAGCAAGGTTTGTAAAGCTTAAAACCACAATTACATCATGCCAGGGGCAAAGCCAATAACGACAGTTACATCATATTACTATAGTTACACCCGACCAGGGGCAGGTCAGTTAACAGAGGTTTTCAGTTAATAAAAAGTTTCTAAATTTCAGTTAGGAAAAGCAGGCTTCTCAGAATTGCAGAAACAATGGGCTCCATGGAGACACAGGTGTAGCAGGATAAGAGAATGTTCTGCCTGGCTGGTTGTAAGTTTACCAGAATTATAGAAACAACGTACTCCTGAAACTGCAGGTACAACCTTTATGGAGGCTGTTCTGACTGGTTCACTGACAGCATGAGCAGGGGGCAGGGCACAGCTGGGCAAAAACACAGAGTAGAGCAAAAGCCAGCTATGATAAAATGGAGTCAGTTTGACCATTTCACCATTGAGTAGGCAAACTATAAATCTCAGCAGCTACTGGGAGGAGAAAGATGGATAAGAAGAGAGCTAGGCAGGCCTTTTGAGTTAGGGTCCAAGAAAAAGGGCATGTTCACTAATGAAGGTTGGCAAGTAGCTGTAGAAACAAGGAGGGTAGAGGGGGTCCTGCAGAGAAACAGTAAGAAGACCCAGTATGTTATGGAAACTATGCTTAGGTTTTTGACTGGTATCCAAAAAAAGAGAGGAAAAGTTATGTTTTGAATTAGAACTCAGAAAAAACAGGCAGGCTTAGCAATGAAGATCTGCAAGGAACTGCCTCGATGATGAGGTTTAGCAAACAAGTTTAATAAATCATGTTCCGCATGATTGATTCTTCTAAGAAATACACTCAAGTTCTGAGATAATTAAAATGTACAATGATCTGAGGTATCTAAAAACTTATTTCAATACTTCTATGTCTGATCAGCAAAATCTAACATCTCTGTTACTAAGAATGTAGTTTACTGACAGTCCCATAGACTATTCGTAGTAGTATTGAAGCTATGTAATATTTACTTCAATTATGTTGAAACCTGAATGTCTGTTATTAATCAAAAAACCATCTCCAATATAAACATATGCTACTAATATGTCCATTATTACTCAGGAAAGTGTGACAACACAGCATATGACGTTTTGTGCTGAATCCTAGGGTCACATTGATGAGCCAAACAAGACATGGCCTGTGCCATTAAAGATCTTGCAGCCTTGGGTCTCGAGAGATGACTCAGCAGTTAAGAGCACTGGCTGCTCTTGCAGAGGACCCAGGTTTGAATCCCAGCACCCACATAGCAGATAACAACCATCCATAACTCCAGTTCCAGGGAACCTGACTCCCCTCTTCTGAACTCTGCAGGCATTGCACAACACAGGTACACTTACATACATGCAGGCTATACACTCATACATATAAAAACATAATTAATAAAACTATCTTTAAATAATAAATTTTAAAAATAGCTTGCAGCCCAGTAGAAAAGACTGATAATTACTGACTAAACAAATCTAAAGCTGTACTTAATGACTGGTGCTATAAAAGGGTTGCATGGGTTATGAGAGTGTGGAAGAAGTCATGGTAAGGAGTGGCTAAGTGAGAATGACAGCTTATTGGGTGGCAGGAGACAGAAGGGCCTTCCAGGCAGGAAAAGGCATTAACAAAGGTCTAGTCAGCAGAGGGGGAGCTTGGTGGGTGTGCATACACTGAAGAAACAGGAGTGAGGGCGGGAAGGCTGGAGAGGGAGAGGGCCGACACAATTCTGGACCTTGTAATCTGTGTCTGAAAATCACTAATGATTTTAAGAAGAATGACATAATCTACTTTGCATTTCATAAGACATCAGTCTTGTTCTCAGTGGTACAGCAGAAGATGCATTTCAGAGACTGAGCTCTGGCTGCAGGGTGCACCAAAATTTGAACAGGACTCAAGATAACATAGGCAATATGCAAGAGCCATTTTTGTGGGGTTTTTTCCTGGTAAGAATTCCTGGTAGCTGAAAGGAATGAGGTGGAGAAAATATTTAAAAGATGCTTAGTGGGTCTTTCAGGGGTGCTGGATCACATGAAAATAAGAAAGCAGGAAACGCAATTGCCACACACAGTTCCAGCCTGAGAACTGAATAGACCATGTCTTTTCTAAGTCAGGAAGAGCAAAAAAAATCCTCTTTGGGGGTTAAATTATTAGTTTCATGTTGAAGAAAGAAGAAAGGTCAATTGAGCAGCTGGACATCAGGGTCTTCACCCCTAAGGAAAGGAGTAAGGATGCTGTCTGTGAGTTCTCGGAAAACTCAGCAAGGCTCCAGTCTTGAAGTTTTAACTTCAAGAAAAATCATTCATATCAAGAAATGCTCCTTCATACATCTGACGTGGAATGAATTCTGTTATCTCCATTCCCAGCTGTAGATGAACCTCAGGTGTATGATGTTCCTATCACGTCTGTTTCTGTTCGGTCACTTCCACTCCCTTGAGATGGAACACTAAAGCCTTCTCCTTTGTGTCCCTAAATAGGAAATAAATAGCTCTATTTACCTTGCTCTAAAAAGCCAGCTGAAGAATGAAGTGAGCCAACAAGATATGAAAAATGTTCCCTAAATTAAGAATTATTCACCGGGTGTGGTGGCACATGCCCTTAATCCCAGCACTAGGGAGGCAGAGGCAGGTAGATCTCTATGAGTTCAAGGCCAGCCTGGTCTACATAGTGAGTACCAGGCCAGCTGGGGCTACAGGGAGACCCTGTGTCAAAAACAACAACAACAAAAAAAGAATGGAATTATGTAAAACACAGTTTAAGAATACTTTCATACAGATACCAATCATCCAACATTATGCATTTCTACTTTTTATGGATGTTGGGGTATACTAAGGCGGAAGACACTTATCATTTAATATAATATATTACCCGGATGTAAATTTGTACCATTTAAAACTAGTAGGCTATATAAGTTCTCCATAAGCAGTAATTTTTCTGAACACTTATTATGCATGTTTCCTACCTAACAGGAGGTAAATACACACACATACACACACTATAACATGGTGTAACATGGTACGATAATAGATTAGGCACCATAACAAATTAATAACTAAAAACAATTATAACAATATACTGCAATATCGGTTATATGATTGCAGCCCCTCTCAAAATGTCTTATTTTACATTCACCCTTCTTATAACTATGTGATATGACACAGTGCCCATGGGATGAGATAAAATGATATTACAGCTGTTGATCTGGTAAGTGGCAATAGGGTAAGCATCATGTGCAGTGTGGGTACACTGGGTGCACAAGATGATGGTTCGCATTCCAGGGAAGACAGCAGATTGTGAAAAACCTCACATCACCCAAAGCAGCACACAATTTAAAATGGGCCACTAATTGATTTCTAGAGTTTTCTATTTAATATCTTTGGCCACAGTTAGCTAAGGGTAACTGAAATCACAGGAGGTAAAACCTCATAGAAAGAGGGACTAACTTATTAGATTACTCCCTTGTCATTCTCTCTACCACTTAGATGGAGCAAAAGCTGGATGGACAGAAACAAAAAGTAAGAGTTTCTCCCCCAGAGTAAAGAAAAGGAAATTCAGAGAGTTCTGCAAAAAATCATCAAATAATCTTGAAAAGCTTCTGAAGAACAGGCTCTCTTAAAGGAATCCTAAGAGATAGCTATATAACAGGATGGTCTTTCTACAAGCTATAGGGCCAGCAAGGATTTGAACACTATTTTCTCTACTAATCATGTGTTTTCTTGGCTTCCATCCTATCAAGTTTCCTTTATCAATACTACGAGGTATCTTTTACTTGGAACATGATGTCCTGAGATAATCCATAAATTTACGTAAATACCCAACGTTATCTGTAGACCAGGTGAGGCAGGGTCAGAGGCTACACATCATGTTAAAGACACTCAAGTCCTTTGCTTATTTTTTCTTTTTCAAAAATTTTTATTGAGCTTTTGTACACATCATACAACAGTTCCCAATCAAATTTAGACCCCTCCCCCATCTATCCATCCCCAAACTCCCACCGGACCTCATGCAGTTGCATACATGTTAAGTCCTATCCAGTCAAGCATTTGTACCCAGATGTTCTTTAGGGCAAATTCATCCATTGGAGTCTAGTCAGCCCATCTAGAGATCCCATGTAAGCCATGCTCAGCCTCACCCAGTAGAAATCAGTCTCCAATAGTTCTCAGACTAGGGCCAACCTGCCACCCAGCTCTCTAATTCCACTCTGGGTCTTTATGACACACAGAGTTTAACCATAGGTGAACTATCCAATGGAATCTTGAGGGCCACTCCAAACTCTGCTATGTGGTTCTTTTGAAAATAAACATAATTGAATTTTAGATTTCATTTTTGGCAGAACCTGATTTTTTTTAATGCTTAAATAGGAGAGAAATCTGGATTTGCATCCACTGTTATATGACATCGTTGACTTGCCTTCTATCGCTTCGCAATGTGTTTTCCATTTTCTGTTTCTTGTTTCCTCCTGTCACATGTGATCCACGTGTGCATGTACCAAACATGTTTTGAGAGATCTTTTAATAACCTCCTGTGTTTACAAGATATGTGTTTTTCTTTTTAAATAAATAATTTATTGAGAATTTCATACATGCATGTAAGGTGTTTTGATCAAATCCATGCCCACTCCCTCCTCTCCATCGCCTCCCATATCTCCCCATCAGTTTTTTCTGATAATTTCATGTACTCTTTCTTCTTCTTTGATTTATTTTTTATGGGGCTTTTGGCTACTCGAACATTCCCCCTCTGAAAAGGTAACCCTAACATCTTCTAAGGTTTAGATAAAAGCTCCCAATTTTTTTTTTGACATTTTTAGCCTTTGGAACAGAGTAGGTTGCTAAGAGGCCCAAGAACATTGTAAGTTTTAGCCAAGAAACTGGCTACATTTCTTTGGGGTCTTTTTACCCTAACTACCTAGCCAGTTCCTACCTCCTATTCTTATCACACCATCCTCGGTAGAGGTTACCCAAATTACCAATAGGGAATTGGGACACAGACCACTTTGGCTTCTTCCATGCTGAACAGGGATGCAGGGTGAGGCAATTGGAGTACCCCTTCAGTGGGTCCCCCAAATTGTATAACTCTTGTCTCTAAGGGGAAAAGTCCTTGAATCATGAATAAGAGATGTGAAGGAGGAGTAAAGGCAAGAGTAATTAGCATTACAAGTTCTAGACAAGGAACTAGAAAAAAGTCAGAACAGGGCAATTTTCAAATGTTCATATGAGAGTCCGTTGGAATTTCGTGACAAGGGCTTCCAAAAGCATCCCTCTCCTGGGTTCCTCCTCATTTTTCTTTTGTCTTCCAAGGCTGGACTCTAGAGTGATGAATTCAGGATGTGCTTTCAGGTATTTTGATAGCTGTTGGAGTAGTTAGAATCAGTGTCAGTTCCCTCTCAAGGGCTTCCAGATAGGGGGGAAAACAAATTTATCCATCATTTTAGAACAATAGCTGGTTGTCTCCCTTAGCTACAAGTCAGCACTACAGTATTGGAGACCAAGGTTTGAAGTCTTAACATCTGAGCAGCACTTTCTGGTTAGGAACAAAATCATTAATGAGAAATAATTGTCTAAATAATTTTTTATATAGACTTAAACCTAATTTCTGGGTAGTGTAATCCCTTGAACTCTTAAAGAAATATACTGATGACTTTACTCTTTGGTTATACATTCCTTTTTGGGTGTTTAAACCATACAGTTAGCCCAAATAAATCAATTTATTTTTACACTTAAGGTCAATTGAGTATCTGTTCCTCAGGGGTCACATAGGCTTGGGAAGAGCCCCTGGCTCCTTTCTTTTACCAGTTCCATCTATGTGAAGATAAGTCAAAGGTCCTGCTCGACCAT
>NW_008338999.1:5741997-5742451 GCF_000622305.1 Nannospalax galili
TTTCTTTCTTTCTTTCTTTCTTTCTTTCTTTCTTTCTTTCTTTCTTTCTTTCTTTCTTTCTTTCTTTCTTCTTTTAATGATTATGGGACATAATAGCATTAACAAGTTTTCCATCTGTTGTGAGACTTCGTTTCCTGGGGCTGCTAAGCAATGCTTATTGCCTTTTAAGGTTCTAATGACAAGCCAATACTTGATTAAAGTTTTACTGGGGAACCAATGAATTTATTGAGCTTACTTACAGAGATAACTGAGAGGTTGCTGAGGTGTATGTATGACCTGAGGGTTTGCATATTGGAAAGCCTTTACCCAGCATGGGTCATGCCTTCTCTTCCTAGCCTTCCCTAGATTGTATACTGTAGCCCTCCCCAAATCCAAGGGGCCAAGTGTGATTAGGGCCAAATTATATACAGTTGGCTGGGAAGAGTGGCTGGACAATCTGATGAGGGTCCAGTGG
>NW_008338999.1:5742487-5757074 GCF_000622305.1 Nannospalax galili
GTCCAATTACCCTGCTTGGCCCTCCTTTAATGAATGAGCACAACTGTCAACAAGCCCAATTGTGACGATGTTTAGCGATCACGCTCAGCTGAAGTCATGATGATGGTAGTTATTTCATGCAGAAGGGACTGCTGTATAGCATCATCTTATTAAAAGGACCTGGAATGTCAAAGGATTTGGTACTAGAATCCACACATGAGGGAGAACATATGTCATTTGTTTTTCTGAGTCTGTTACTTCACTTGTAATAACAGTTTCTAGAGCCTTCCATTTACCTGCAAATTTCATTATTTCATCTTTCTTTACTGTTGAATAGAACTCCATTATGTAAATAGGTCAGTTGAGGGATACGTAGGTTGCTTCCATCTCTTAGTGACTGTGGAAAGAGCAGCAACAAACTTGGTTGTACAAGTGTTTCTACAATAGGATGAGTCTTTTGGGTATATGCCAAGGATGGTATAACCGAGTCATACGGTAGGTTCATTTTTAGTTTTTTAAGAGTTCTCCACACTGTTTTCCATAGAGGATGCATAAGTTTGCAATCCCACCAGCAGTGAATGAGTGTTCCCCTTTCTCCACATCCTTGCCAGCATTTGGTATCATTTGTTCTCTTGATTCTAGTCAGCCTAATTGGGGTAAGGTGATACCTTAGGGTGGTTTTAATTTGCATTTCCCTAATTACTAACGATGTTGAACACATTTTGAGATGTTTCTTAGCCATCTTTATTTCTTCCTTTGAGAACTCTCTGTTTAGATCTTTAGCCCGTCTTTTAATTGGGTCATTTGGTTTCTCGATTCTTTGTTTTTTGAGTTCTTTATATATTCTGGATGTTAACCCCCTGTCAGATGTGTCACTGGTGAAGACTTTTTCCCATTCTGTGGGTTTTCTCTTCCATTTTTTGATAGTTTCTTTTTCTGTACAGAAGCTTTTTCATTTAATGAGGTCCCACTTGTTGATTGCTGACTTTAATTTCTGAGCAACTGCTGTCTGATTTAAAAAATCCTTTCCTACACCTATAGCTTGTAAGTTATTGCCAACATTTTCTTCTAATAGTTTCAGGGTTTCCAATTTCACATTGAGGTCTTTGATCCATTTGGAGTTTACTTTTGTGCAAGGTGAAAGATAAGGATCTAGTTTCATTCTTTCATGGAGATCCAGTTTTGCCGGCACCATTTGTTGAAGATGCTGCCTTTCCTCCATTGTGTGTTCTTGGCACCTTTGTCAAATATCAGGTGGCTGAAATTGTGTGCACTCGGGTTTGGATCTTCAATGATGTTTCATTGATCTATGTGTCTATTTTTGTGCCAGTACTATGCTGTTTTTATTACTATAGCTCTGTAGTATACTTTGAGATCTGGTATAGTAATCCCCCCAGCATTGCTTTGCACTCAGTGTTGCTTTGGCTATCTGGGGTTTTGTGCTTCCATATGAATTTAAGGATTTTTTTTTCTAATTCTGTGAAGTATGTGTCATGGGTATTTTTATTGGGATTGCATTGAATCTATATATTGCTTTTGGTACCATGGTCATTTTCATAATATTAATTCTTCCAATCCATGAGCATGGGAGGTCCTTCCATCTCCTGGTGAAAGACACCCAGGTCCTTTTCATCAGCATTAGCAGATGTTGTTCAGGGAAGTTAGACATAAGGTCTCTTTGACTCCCCTGGTGTCACGTCATACAGAGGTTTCATAGCCCTTCACACTTAATAATCCATTCAGGCTTTAATTCATTCACCTAGTATTGCCAGCTAATGTGTTCATGGCACATAGGATGAGACACCTTACATGAGACTCTGACACTAAACTAATGAACGAAATATAGTCCCTAAACTCAAGAAGTAACTGGAAGGAGAAACAGATGACTAGAGAACAGCAAATGTGGTGCATAGATACCATGTGAGTGATTTTTTTAACATTTATTTGTATGTTTATTTTAGGGGTGTGTGTGTATGTGTGTGTATGTGTGTATGTGTGTGTGTGCATGTGTGTGTGCATGTATTTGAATCAAAGTGTGTCTATGGAGGTCAGAGGACAACCTGTGGGAGTCAGTTCTCGCCTTCCACCGTGAAGGTCCTGGGGATTGAACTCAGACACCAAGCTTGTGGAAAGCACCTTTACCTTCTACACCATCTTGCCAATCCTAAAAGATGTTTTCAAAATTTTAATAGGAAAGCTGTTAAACTGAGACCCCAGAGCCTTGGGTTGCTACATAAGCAAACTGAAGCCCAGTATAAACACAGAAAGGAAATGTACACATATGTTGCCAATCAGAAGCAACCAATTAACTCCAGTTGGAAACTTTCTACTGTAACCAGACAAATATAGTTTTTGTATTGCCTCTGTGAACACCTTATACATGTTTCCTCTCTGTCTCCTACCACCAGCTCCAGTAGAGCACACACAGTCTAGAGCTGCCTGATTCATGAATTACTATCTGATCAAATAAATTTGTTAAAATTTTGATGTGCTCTTGGTGCAGTAAGGTGGCTCACTGGGTAAAGATGTTTGCCATGCAAGCCTAACAGCCTGAATTTGTTCCTTGGAACTCACATACATGTGGGAGGAGAAAACTAACTCCACAAAATTGCCCTCTAACCTCCAGATGTGCATGCTATGGCATGTACACATACACAAACACAAAGTGCACATGAGTGCATACACGTACATCATGTAGACCATAATAGAAAGTATTTGTCTCACCCCACATAGGGAGTGAAGAATGGTCTGAAAATTAAAGGATGAGTTTAGTTTGAACAAATTTGAAGCTGAAGATAATAGAGATCAGATTTTCACATAAAAAAGATTCATCTGGACTGGAAAGAGCACCACAGAGGAAAAAAAAACTTGTGGATATCATCTATAGCACGATAAGAAAGGAGATGTGATTTCAACTGGGACACTCTTAACAGACAGAATAGGCTGTTGGACATGCTCCTCTGATCCACTGAAGAAGTAGCATCCTGTATTATACTGTCCTGACAGATGCTGGTGTTCATCTCTCCACAGAAAGTATGACATGTTGGGACCTCTTTCAGGGCACACAGAATAAGGAGGAAACCAGGCTAACTCAAATAACAACACATATGTGTTTATAAGCCCATCTCAAGGGAAGCCACCCTCACCATCTCAAACACCTGTGGCATAACAACCAAAATGAATACCAAATCAGTCTCTAGAAAGGAAGAGGAAGTAGCTGTTTGGGAATAAATACCTTCATGCAGATCCAAATTAGAAAATGAACCTTTTTATTTTCTTTTTCTTTTTTAATTTTACTTCTTTTTCTCAAGAAACACAGCATATCCTGACAGCTGTGGACTATAATAGGGAAGAAGCAGGGCTTTCAAAGAGTAAATTTCTAAATTCTCATCACTGAACATCACACACGGGGTACTGCATATTATTAGGGAAGTTCCGTCTATAGAGTTTTCACAGGCATATCTTATTTCTCTTCATTTGTTTCTACAGACAACTAGGCTGAGCTATTTGGAGGGGACGAAGGAGGTTGCAGTGGGTGTTAAAGAGGAGAAGCAAGAAGAGGAGGTGGTGGAGGAGGAAGAGGGGAGTGGTAGTGACTTGGAATGTTTGCATGGAGAGAGGGTGAGTAATTTCCTGATTTCATGTCTTTTTACTCTTTGCATTTTGTACTTGCATAGCTAAATGTTTCCACGCACTAACTTATCAACTCCTTTCACGCCCTCTCATATGTTCTCCTATCTACCCACACATACACATGCCCCACTTCTGAATAACCAGTTTGCCCAAGACACATGCTGTACTTCGCCTGTTCCTTGGCTCATAATAATCTGCTTGTCATCAATCTTCCTAGGAAG
Source organism: Nannospalax galili (assembly GCF_000622305.1). NCBI lineage: Eukaryota > Metazoa > Chordata > Mammalia > Rodentia > Spalacidae > Nannospalax > Nannospalax galili. Next base: position 5,746,321 of record NW_008338999.1, read on the forward strand.
TTTTCTCACTCCTTAAGGAGCAATTGAAATTTTCTTTCTCCTCCTCATTTGATCTGAGGCTGAATTAACCCCTCACCACTGCCTCTGTTCTCCTGTGCCACTTGGTCTAAAATTGAAGCTGGTGGCACGCTTCAACGCTCATCGAGTTTTCTGTTTATCTCCTGCTAGGAAGATGCTAGACGTGAGGCCCAGTGTTATAAACAAACCCCTGCCACCTGGCATCAAGTCTATGTTAGATAAAAAGGTGGGAGGGGTCCGAATCGCCAAGAAAGAGAAACAGGGAGCATTCTGGCAAAGTGAAAGTTTAATTGGGTTTGGCAGGGCTGGTCCTCAACTCAGGTGTGAGGAAGAACCAGCAGCCTAATGGCTGCAGGAGGGTAGCTTATATTTTTCTTCTGTTTGGGACTGTTTTGGGGGCTGCTTGCTCAGGGAGGGTGTGGGGTCTGTACCCAGTGAAACTTCTTGAGGAAAACATCTACTGTAAAACATGTTTTCTACAATTACAGGATTCCAGGAATTAATATTAATTGCAGCTAAGGGCTTGGGAAACCTGTTTGTCGGCCTGTGGAGCATGCTCTGGTGATCACAATACATTGGTCATTAATTTCCCAGAGCTGCTTTTGTTAACTTGCAGGTGGCTGGGAGGTGGTTGACTCAGTTCCTCTTAGGAGCCTTATAGTTTCTGGGTCTGGGGTCACCTGGATCTGAACCCTATCATTCTAGCTTCTTATGTTATAGGATTGGGGATGACATTTCTCATCTGGCTACTTCCTGCTGAGTAAGGTCTAGGACAAAAAGGGGGAGGGGAGTTGATGAGGCTGGATCTGGAAGGGTTCCTCTCAGGCTGTCATTTCCTGGTAGCCATTGGTGTTAGAGCATTCCTCCATCCATCATGCTTGGCAGTTCTTTATATTCGGCTGGGGGAAAAGTAGCAAAACTTGGTTAAAACTGGTGTGAGTTAATTGGCGGATACGATCCTGAAGGCAGATGATGGGGCATGGGGCCACAGTCAAAATGAGGCCAATAGTGACTAGGGGTCCTATTAAAGGATAGAGCCATGGGAGCACTCCCTGAAAAATTCCCCATGATGACTATTGCTGGTCTCAGGTATATCTTTGGGAAAGATCTTGTGCCACCTTGTGGAGGTGTTGGAGATTGTATTCTGTTTTACCCAACTTACATAATAGCAGCATTCTTCTCCCAGGAAAACACAAGTCCCTCTGTTTTCTGCAGTTAGGAGGTCAAGTGCCCTTCTAGTTTGGAGGGCAGCTTCTGCCAGGGAGGAGAGTTGTTGTAAAACCTGAATAGATTGGGTGGTGACCTCAATAGCTGAGGAGAGTTGGTCACTCACGTCCTGGATCTCCTGGGAAAGTTGCTGGGTTGCTATCAGAGTTTTTCCGAGGCTCCCAGTAGTGAGACCTGCTGAGGCCTTGGCAGTAACCAGGCTAATTCCCACCAGGATTTCCAGGGTAGCTGATCTCCTCTCCCATGGTCATAGCCCATCCAAGGAATTCAGGCCAGTGTTTATACTAGGCAGAAGACTCTGGACTTCTAAAGTAAAAAGAGTTAGTCTGGGCACAAGGGTTACTGGAGTGCATGGACCCTGGGTGTGAGGGGAGACACAAGTGTATACCAGTGTTGAGCAGAGGAAGAGTAGCCCTGGTGCTAAGGAGGATCCTTCTCCACAGACCCAACCTGCTTCATTGACGAATTCAAATATTTAACTCTCAGTTCTGACTTGACCTGGCATGACATCTTTGTCATCCTCCAGTCTACCCTAACCTCCACTGAGAGGGAACAGGTTTGGACGGAGGCCCAAGAGTACACCAATGATCTTCATGTAACTCATGAGGATTCTCCTGCTGGGACTCTTGCTGTCTGCAGCCAGGACCCAGGATGGAACTATCAGGATGGAAGAAATGAGAAAAAAATATCGTAATTTTATGATTACTTGTCTTCTTGTAGGATTAGAGAAAACCTCCCATATAATTGTCAATTCTGATAAATTAAAGGAAGTAACCCAAAAACCCTCTGAAAACCCAGTGCAGTTTTTGGCTAGACTTACTGAGGCCCTGAGGCAGTACACCAGATATGATCCAGACTCCAGAGATGGCAGGTTTATGCCTGACCATCATTTCATCTCACAATCTGCCCCTGATATTAGGAAAAAACTAAGATGGCTGGAAAGGGGCCCGGATACCCCCCAGAGAGATCTGTTAGAAATGGCATTTAAAGTCTTTAATAACCAGGAGGAGTAGGCTAGGATGGACAAATTTGCTGTGTCAAAACAAAAATACCAGTTGCTGGCCACAGCTCTAAGGGCTCCTCCAAAGAAAACAATCTCCGGCTTCACTGTGACACAGCATCAGCTGCCAGGACCCTACTTCAGATGTGGACAGACTGGACACTGGGCCAAATAATGCTCCAAACCATGACCACTACCGGAACCCTTCCCTCAGTGTGGACAGAGAGGTCACTGGAGGATCGATGTCCTTCTTTGCCACATCAAGGTAGGCCAGTCTCCTCCCCGACCCCATCCACTTTGCAAGAGTCTGTCACCAATCTTCTGGGCCTGGTGACTGAAGACTGACAGGGCCCTGGTTCCTCAGCCCCCACCTCATCTATAATCATCACTATGGAGGAGCCCAGTGTAATGGCTACAGTAGCTGGAATGTCTGTTTCCTTTATTATAGACATGGGGGCATCACGGTCTGTTCTCCCCTCCTACTCTGGTAGGGATTTCCCTCAAAAATCTCTGTGGTGGGGGCAGATGGAAGTCCCCATTTCCCTAAAACAACAGTACCCTTATATATTTTGGAAAACTCCCTTAACTCATGCCTTTTTAGCCATGCCCTCATGCCCATCTCCCTTACTTGGTAGAAATCTTATGCAGAAACTCTCTTTCTCTCTCTCTCTTTTCTTCCCTCCCTGGTCTTCATTCTCTCCTTTATAGGTCCTCACCCTCAGAACAAAACCTGGCCACTCCCAGCATCTGAGGTTGATCCCCAAGTTTGGGACACCTCCACTCCAGGACTGGCCTCTCACCACACCCCCTCCACATCACCCTCAAAAATTCCTCTATGTACCCTTATAGGACTCAATATCCTATTGCCCTCAAACACCATCGAGGACTCAAACCTATCATCCAGAGACTTCTGAAGGCTCACCTCCTCAAACCAAACCACTCCCCCTACAATACCTTCATCCTACCTGTCCTCAAACCAGACAGATCAGGACCTCTGGCTCATAAATGCAGCCATAGTCCCCATCTACCCAGTGGTTCCCTAACCCTTATACCCTACTCTCACGTATCCCCTCCTCCACCACTCATTGTACAGTCCTGGACCTGAAGGACAGCTTTTTCTCTATCCCTTTACACCCTAACTCCTATCATCTCTTTGCATTCACCTGGTAGAACCCTGATTCTGGAACAGCTTTCCAATTGACCTGGACTGTCCTACCTCAGGGATTCCAGGACAGCCCCCATCTGTTTGAACAAGCCCTAGCCCATGACCTGGCCACCTTAGACCTCAGTCCTTCCATAGTCCTACAATATGTAGATGACCTTCTCCTTTCTCCTTTATCCTCCTCATTCTTTTCACTATCCCAGGCCCACACCATCAAATTTCTCAACTTTCTATGTAGTAAAGAGTACAGGGTCTCTCCCTCCAAGGCCCAGCTCTCTCTCCTACATGTTAAATACCTGAGTTTTCTCCTTGCTCCCACATCTCATCACCTGACTCTAGATAGAACAAATCACCTCCAATCCCAAACCCCTCTCTACTAAGGAAGAAATCTTATCCTTCTTGGGCATAGCAGGACATCTACGAACTTGGATCCCAAATTTCATCCTCCTAGTGAAGCCCTTCTATGAGGCATCTAAAGGGGACCCTTCTGAACCTGTCGAACCCCTGGGACCAATCACAGCAGTTTTCCATGCCATCAGGAAGGCCCTCCTAGAAGCACCAGCTTTAGCCCTCCCTGACCTAGGATCCCCATTTCTCTTATACGCAACTGAAACTAAGGAACTGGCTCTGGGAGTCCTTGGACAAATGAAGGGACCCACCTTTGCCCTGTGGCCTATCTCTCAAAACAACTAGACACCACCGTCAAAGGATGGCAGCCTTGTCTCCGTGCCCTGGCAGCTGCAGCCCTGGGCCGGCCTATTTCTGTTCCTTCCCCCCACCGTCTTAAGGACCGCCTCACCCACTCCTCTCTTGGCACTCTTGCTCCATCAAATCTTCAACTCTTTCATGTCACCTTTCTTGAAAATCCCTCAGTCACTTTAGACTTTTGTCCTCCCCTTAATCCTGCCTCACTCCTCCCTTCTGCTACACCACTCACTCATTCATGTCTGGAGACCCTCCAGGAACTCACCTATCAGGACCCCTTGGTTTCTCTCCAGCCCCTACCTGATTCAGATCTAACCTGGTTTGTGGATGGCAGCCCAACTCTGACCCCTGCTGGATCCCACAGGGCAGGATATGCTATGGTCTCCCTCACGGGCATTATTGAGTCTGGACCTTTACCTCCTGGCACCACCTCACAGAGGACAGAACTCATAGCATTCACCAGAGCCTTAACATTGCTCCCCCCCAAAAAATCAATATTTTCACAGATTCTAAATATGCCTTCCATATACTTCATCATCATGCTTCTATCTGGAAAGAAAGGGGTCTACTTACCACAAAGGGGACCCCCATCATTAATGGTCCACTAGTTCTTAAATTATTGGAGGCACCTTATCTTCCTGCCAAGGTAGCTGTAGTCCATTGTAGGGGCACCAACCTCTCACTGATCCTGTTGCCAGAGGCAATGACCTGGTGATCAAGCAGCTAGGGAGGCCAGCAAAAGCCAATATCATGCTACTAACCTGTCTTTCCTACATCCCTCAGCAACATAATATAAAAGGGCTACCTCAACCTCAGGAGGATGGATGATTCTTGGGACCAGTTCTGACTCACCTACATAACATCTTTCATATTGGGGCTCACCCACTTTATAAATTTCTTGAACCCCTCGTTTTTCACCCTAAACTCCTTCCCCTTCTCACAGAAGTCACTCGCTCCTGCCTCATCTGCACTGCTGTCTCCCCTCAGGGTGGGGGCCACCCACCTCCCTCCTTTAAACCCCACCAACATAGAGGCGCTCTCCCCAGAGTTGATTGGCAACTAGACTTTACCCATATACCAGCCTGCAAAAAGTTCAGGTACCTTACTAGTGTTGGTGGATACCTTCACAGGATGGATAGAGGCTTTTCCCACTATGGGGTAAATGGCAGATACAGTGGCTAGCTGTCTAATCCAAGACACCCTTCCCTGCTTTGGCTTCCCTCTTATCCTCCAATCAGACAATGGCCCAGCCTTCATCTCTAAAGTAACCCAGACAATGTCTCATTCCCTGGGAATAACCTGGAAACTACACATTCCCTACCATCCCCAGTCAACAGGCAAGGTGGAACAAGCTAATTCACTTCTCAAGGATCACTTTACTAAACTCTCCTTGGAGTTACATCAATCATGGGTCACTCTCCTTCCCCTAGCTCTAACCAGGTCATGAGTCATCCCATGAGCTCCATCCTTTTTAAGTCCTTTTGAGCTTATGTATGACAGGCCTTTCCTCCTGAGCAATCTGCCACTCCAACAACCCTCTCCCTTCCATGACTACATACCTGCTTTCACTCTTCTACAGAAACTCCTCAGGGATTATCCCACAGGCATCCAAAGACCAGATCTCCCATCCCCTTCAGCTGTGAGACTCTGCCTACCTCGGTCTACTGATCAACACAAGGGACTGAAATGAACGCTCCTGCCTCGCTGGACTGAACTCCACCTCATGATCCTGTCTACTCCAACAGCAGCCAAACTCCTAGAACAACCAGGCTGAATCCACCTCTCTAAACTCAAGCCTGCTCAGGAATGCAAATACCAGGTGGTCTTTAAAGGATGCCTAAAACTAAAAATCTCCAAAGTCCCCTACCTGACTGCCGTTGAAGAATGAGGGGCTTTCTTCTTCTCCTTCTTCCTCTTCTTCTTCTACCACTCACTGTTTTTCCCACCCCCTGCTCAACTCCCCCCCTGTAAATTCACCTTTGAGGTTTGGAAAATTGATGATAAGAATAAAGAAATTAACCTCCTGAATATTTACCAATGTTTAACCCCTAACTTTCGACCTCTTTTTTACACTCCCTGGGAACCCCAGTGACCCAAGGTTCCTTTGTATTACAGAAGACCAAACTAGCCAGGACTGCAAGGATCTAGGGGGATGGGACAGATACCCATCTTGGAACTGCAGATACCATTGAGCACCCTCTTGGAGGATGCCACATATAGAAGGAATTAGGCCAGTACAGCTCAGCCTAGTGGGAAAGAATGGACATGAAGGCCCCAAGTGGAAGTTCGCCATCCCTAACCCAGCCAGCTGGCTGGGAGACCAAATTGCTGCAGCAGGTGTATATCATGGCTGGGCTACCTACTCCACCCGAATGTGACTCAAATTTTTTAAAAAAACATACAAAGCTCTGAGACACAGCAAGCCATTCGGAACCTTAACATCACCAGGCAACAAATAATACAACTTCACTACCTAAATGCTTCTAGCAGCTTCTCATGGGACACCGTTCTCTCTCTCCCTATCACTCTCAAAGAATTTTTCTGACCTTAATGCCTCCACCTGCTTCTTGTGTGCCCCACTCCAGGGTTCACTTCTCCTTCCCGTTCCAATACACATGTTACAAACCAGTCTTCCTCCCAATGTCCCTTGACCCCACTGTTCCAGTGACCCCTCCCTCCTTTCCCAGCCTACTTCAACCAGTCCTAGGCCACCAAACTCACACAGTGCCCTGATTCCTCACTACAAACTATAACCACCCGGGAAACACCTCCTTAGCACCAGGGCTACTCTTCCTCTGCTCATCACTGGCATACACTTGTGTCTCCCCTCACACCTGGGGCCCACGTACACCAGTCACCTTTGTGCACCCAGACTAACTCTTTTCACTTCAGGAGAAGTCCAGACTCTTCTGCCTAGTATAAACACTGGCCCGAATTCCTTGGATGGGCTATGACCATGGGAGAGGAGATCAGCTACCCTGGAAATCCTGGTGGGAATTAGCCTGGTTACCGCCAAGGCCTCAGCAGATCTCACTACTGGGAGCCTCGGAAAAACTCTGATAGCAACCCAGCAACTTTCCCAGGAGATCCAGGACGTGAGTGACCAACTCTCCTCAGCTATTGAGGTCACCACCCAATCTATTCAGGTTTTACAACAACTCTCCTCCCTGGCAGAAGCTGCCCTCCAAACTAGAAGGGCACTTGACCTCCTAACTGCAGAAAACAGAGGGACTTGTGTTTTCCTGGGAGAAGAATGCTGCTATTATGTAAGTTGGGTAAAACAGAATACAATCTCCAACACCTCCACAAGGTGGCACAAGATCTTTCCCAAAGATATACCTGAGACCAGCAATAGTCATCATGGGGAATTTTTCAGGGAGTGCTCCCATGGCTCTATCCTTTAATAGGACCCCTAGTCCCTACAGTGGCCCCATGCCCCATCATCTGCCTTCAGGATCCTATCCACCAATTAATTCACACCGGCTTTAACCAACTTTTGCTTATTTTTCCCCCAGCTGAATATAAAGAACTGCCAAGCATGATGGATGGAGGAATGCTCTAACACCAATGGCTACCAGAAAATGACAGCCTGAGAGGAACCCTTCCAGATCTAGCCTTATCAAACTCCCTCCCCCTTTTTGTCCTAGGCCTTACCCAGCAGGAAGTAGCCAGATGAGAAATGCCATCCCCAATCCTATAACATAAGAAGCTAGAATGATAGGGTTCAGATCCAGGTGACCCCAGACCCAGAAACAATAAGGCTCCTAAGAGGAACTGAGTCAACCACCTCCCAGCCACCTGCAAGTTAACAAAAGCAGCTCTGGGAAATTAATGACAAATGGATTGTGATCACCAGAGCATGCTCCACAGGCCGAGAAACAGGCTTCCCCAGCCCTTAGCTGCAATTAATATTAATTTCTGGAATCCTGTAATTGTAGAAAACATGTTTTACAGTAGATGTTTTCCTCAAGAAGTTTCACTGGGTACAGACCCCACACCCTCCCTGAGCAAGCAGCCCCCAAAACAGTCCCAAGCAGCAGAAAAATATAAGCTACCCTCCTGTAGCCATTAGGCTGCTGGTTCTTCCTCACACCTGAGTTGAGGACCAGCCCAGCCAAACCCAATTAAACTCTTGCTTTGAGGACCAGCCCAGCCAAACCCAATTAAACTCTTGCTTTGCCGGAGTCCTCTTTGTTCCTGTTTCGTGGCTATCCTGACCCCTGCCACCTTTTATCTAACAGTCTACAGCACAATAAAGGAAGGACAAATCACTTTTTTAAAGCTAATAATTCTTCAGCCCTCGGAAGGCAGAGGCAGGCGGATCTCTGTGAGTTCAAGGCCAGCCTGGTCTACATAGTGAGTTCCAGGACAGCTGGGGCTACAGGGAGACCCTGTTTCAAAAAGACCACAAAAAAAAAAGAGATCTAAACAGAGAGTTCTCAAAGGAAGAAATAAAGATACCTAAGAAACATCTCAAAAAGTAAAAAAAAAAAAAAAAAAAAAAAAAAAAAAAAAAAGTTAATAATTCTTACATGGAAAGCCACGATGTCACTATTTTGTTCTGTTTTTATGACTTGGCCATGCAGCCATGAGAATGTAGCTAATATACTATTCTATCTATACAATATTTCTTTTCCCTCAAGAACAGATAGAATATACTTAGATGCATTCTGTAAACTACGTATTTGTTAATGCTACAACACTCTGCTCATTAATGATTTAGTAATATGCTGTTTTACTAGATCAATATTAAGCTAGCATAGCATGTGTATGTGAACAATTTTCCATTGTTACTGCATATTCTTATTTCCAAATTCTCTACTGTAATTGCTGCAGTATGGCAGAAGGAGCTTTTTTATAATTACTTAATAATGACATTATAATTACAATAATTATTACAGAAATTCATTTCAGTAGCCCCTAGCTAGGTAGCCATATTTTTCCAAGAAATCACACCAGAAACATACAAAATTATAAGACATCCTAATTCTAGTGGAGACAACTAGTCTTAATATTTTAGTATATATCTCTCCAGAAACTTTCAATAGAAAATAAATATAAATGAATGTAAATGAAAAATTTCAAAAAAGAATGAAGATACTCTTAATCTCTTTTGGTCAGTTGGCTGTAAGAATCTATAAACATTATAGAGACATACATACATACACTATAGAAACTTATCAAACAAAAAGTACCCAGTCTCAATTCCTAAGATTTTATTTTTTCTATTTTTGTCCTATTATTTATAAACTGTTCCATTAGCGGCTAGAGAGATGGCTCAGAGATTAAAATCACTGGTTGCACTTGCAGAGGACCCAGGTTCGAATCCCAGCACCCACATGATGGCTAACAGCCATCCATAACTCCAGTTCCAAGGGATCCAATGCCCTCTTCTGACCTCTGTGGGCATCGTACAACAAGGTGCACTTACATACATGTAGACAATGCTCTCATATATATAAAATAAAAATAAGTGATTTTTTAATGTTCCATTAAATCTCCTTATAAGTATATATACATATATATGCAGCATTTGACCTAATCTTTGTACTATCATAGAATTCCTTTTTATTATGATTTTTATCATGGCTGCTATGGTTTGGAAGTATACCCTAAAAGGCCTGTATAGTAAAGCTGAGTTGTCATCCTATGGTAGTGTTGGGAAGTAAGGCCTGGTAGAAGGATATTACACAGCAGGCATGAAGCAACAGGACCAGGTGCTCACAGAGAAAGCTCTGAAACCATGGACCAAATGTAACCTTTCCTACTTTTAAGCTGATTCATTCAGGTATTTTATCACAGTGACAAAAATCTAGCTAACACAATGCCTTGATTTGTTTTGCTTTCTTTATTACCTAGAGAGGAGATTTCATTTCAGAGCCAAGGCTGACCTGGAACTCACTATATAGTCCTGTTCTTGAATTCATAATCCACTGTCTCATTCCCATAAGTGCTGGCATTACAGGTACATACTGCCATGCCCATTCTGACTTTGGTGGGGGTTTTTTTTGTTGTTTTTTTTGTTGTTGTTGTTGTTTGTTTTGTTTTTGAGACAGGGTCTCCCTGTTGCTGCCAGCCATCCTGGAACTTGCTATGTAGAGCAGGTTGTCTCTGTCTTTCTAGTGTTAGGATTAAAGGCATGTACCACCATGCCAGGACTACTTTAGATTTTTTAAAAGAGGAGGCTAGTCTTGAACTCATGATCTGCCTGCCTCAACTACATAAGTGCTGGGATTACAGGCCTGTGCTACCATGCTCTACTATGACCTTGACTTTTATTATATGAAGTGCTCTTCCTTATAAGACACTTGGGCCCTGGAACTAACATTAAGGGTGATTTTTTTTTAAGTATTAAGATATGAGGTGATGAATATGCTAATTATCCTGAATATACTCTTAACCCTTTACTTAGGACTAAAAAAACATTGACAGTTGTGAATAGCAACATTAACTTTGAATTAATGCATTTTTAAAATATCTCATTTTAATCTGGTCTTTGTCATAGCAATGAGTCATAAAAATTCTTTTGGATAATGGTAACTCATTAGAAGTTCATTGATTTTTGTCATCTAAAATGAACAGGGCTTCCTTGGAATTTTTTTATCTAATTTTTTATTGATTAATCTTTAATTTTATATTATA
>NW_008338999.1:5757124-5805372 GCF_000622305.1 Nannospalax galili
ATACACAAAGCACTGAAATTCGTACTGGAAAAATCACCTTGTAATTATGATTCTGAAACTGTCTAGATTCTAAACTCCTTTGCTGCCAATCAAATGTTTATACATTGTCATTAATAATGCAAGGTTTCTTGGGAACATAACAATTGTATTATAGAAGAACTGACTTTATTCATAGATGTGGATTTGCTGCATTTAAGCTGCTCTCATTTTTATACTTTCAATACATAATAATGATGTTGATCTCTAAGTCTATTCTTAGAACCTAGCAATACATCTCAGGCAGCTAAGGAGAGGATAACATCCTGAATCAACAAAATATGACAGAAGGAAGCACGAACTGGGAAACAAGTCATGTTCCACTGTGGGAGGGACAAAGTTGTTCTCAGAGAAAAGGTGAAACTGTAGGAAAAGTAGACCCATAGGCGGTTTTACATTTTTAAATAATTGCAGATTGGAATCACAATGTTAGTCGTGTTGTCACTTGCTACACTTTATTTAGTCAAAAGTTAAGCCATTTAATGCATCTAAGAAAACTCATTTTGACTACGTGATTTTCAGAGAAAAAATGTGGAAAATGTGCAATAAAACATAAATGAAAGTCAGACAAGAACATAATCCGAGGAGAATTTAGTCAGTGAGTACAAGGTTATAATCAGATAGGGTGACTATCCTCCAGGATGTTATCACACAATAGGTGACGATGGTTAACAATAATTTACTTTAGTTTCTAAATAGCTAGAAGATTGAAGTTTTTAATGTTCTGGCCACAAGGGAGTGATAATGTTTGAGGTGATGAATATTCTACTTACGCTGATTTTCTCTTTATATATAAATAGATGCATAAATATGTATGATAATGTTAATTTTAAAATCTTTTAAAATTGTCTACCAAATGGTGTTTCAAATATTGTATAAGAGCCATTATTAGTATTACTTTCTGAAGAAGTTCTTTGTACTGTTGATAACCTATAAAATGGAAAATCAACGGTAAAGCAATGTCAGCATTATTGAAAGTGTTCATCCACAAGGTCTTAGGAAATGTCAACAGGAAGTGTCATACAATTAACTACAATCAAACGCCTCATTAATTTTCTAGGACTCACCCTGATACTTCAGCTTCAAAGGCTGATGTTTTGACAGGCAAATGTCCTATGCCAGTGGGGCAAAGAACCAGCTTCCAAGCTGAAGATCTATACTGATTGGCTGACTTGAAATTCTTAATTTTTTTAACACAGAGCCCCATATTTTTTCTGCCCTAGGCTCTGCAATCTATGGAGCCTTTCCTGGGTGAAAACCCAGCTCTGAATTAGTATCATTCCCTTACTGTCAGCATCTCACATTGTAGCAAGATACTGTTACTTCTTCCTTTTAGTGTTCTTTTCCATTGTTTTTTCCGTTTCTTTCCATTTTTATTCATATTAACCCGACCCCCACCATGGACCATCATATTCAGACAGAGGAATAATCACTAACAGGCAGCATATGTAATTTTCCTTCATGCTTCATCCTCATCCATTCCTCCTCAGGTAGATAGTGTTGGAGAGGGACATGTTTACAGAACTGTTTTGCCCTCTAGGTAGAAAGATGGCAGACACCATCAATCTCAGCTTAGACAAGTGAGAAAAAGACACATACACCACTACCATCTGCACATTTGAACTGTTATGTTAAGAAATATCACAGTTATTTTCAGCAGTTGATTCTACCTCCAGATCTTGTAATGGACCACACGTCCCAGCACTTTGCAATCAGGTAGAGAAAGGGAAAAAGAACTAGGGGTCTAGGGAGATGGCTCAGAGGATAAAGCACTTGTACAAGATGAGGACCAGAGTTCAGCTCCCCAGAACCCATGTAAAAGTCAGGCAGGTGTGACAACCAGTCTGCATAATCCTGTACCTCGAAAGGAAGAGACAAGGGGGATCCCCAAGACAAGCTGGATGCTAGACTAGCCAATCAAATTAGCAAGTTTGGGGTTTAGGGCCTGACCAGACCAGAAGGAAGAACAAAAGCCTAGACCAGAGGCACAATGAAAAAGACAGGACAACTCTGTTCTGAGTCTTGTACCATCATAGGCAATGGCCTGTTTATTTCTACAGCTGGTTTTTTATACTATATTCATGCTTAACATAAGCCAAGTGGTTTTGTCCATGTAATGATACCCTATTCTTCCAAGAAACCAAAGCAAACTGTGCTCTTTGCCTCAAATTTTCAAGGATCTTCTCTAGCCCTATGTTACAGGTGCAATATTAGAACCAGAACAGTGCATAGAAAACAACTCAACCTCCTGTCCCAAAAATACAGACATATTGTGAGAGCTACTCCCTAAGCCATTCCCCTGGGAATGTTTCTGCTGGTGGCATTCCATTGATAGTGCAGGTGTTCATGTATTTGCTGCTGAACCATCTGATTCCCACAATTCGATGAGACCATACCTCCATAAATAAAGTGGAGGATGATTGAGCAAGACACCTTGTAACAAACACTGGCTTCCACATGCACATGCTCATGTAAGCGCACAGAGAGAGGGAGAGGGAGAGGGAGAGAGAGAGAGAGAGAGAGAGAGAGAGAGAGAGAGAGAGATCCAAAGAGCAAAGAATTAAAGAGAGATATTGCTTAAGGACACCGGTCATCGCCAACTCTCACTTCCGTATCTTTTCCAAAATACCCTAACTCTCTCTCCAGTGGTGACAACCCATCAAATTCATATAAGTTGACTTTTAACATAAATTCATTTAATCTTGAAAGCATCATTTGGTCTCCTAATTGTGCCCCCAGCTTAGTAAACAGAGGTTGTAATTGTCCACTTCCATTTTTATTTGGTCCACAAGTTTGAGGACAATAACGTAGATAATAAGTCTTTCGTATAATATTTCTTAATCTGCTATTGTATTGAAGCTGCATTAAAATAGCTTCCGTGGCTTTGAACAAATGTAAGACTCAAAAAACCCCACAGAGGGAGCCTCATAAATGTTTATCAAGTTTTAAAATCCATCAAAATGGATTACAAAGCATAAATACGAGAGCAGACCATAAACTTGTGTGTAAGCTGTTCAGACTTTATAAACATTATAGCTATTGTTTAGAATAATTGATCTGTGTCCTTTTTCAAAAATGGTGCTGAATTTCAAACTTGTTGATCAAGATCATTCAAAATTAGAGAGCCATTGATTACATACACACACACATACACATTCGGCTATCTGTAATTTAACAATATAATAAATAATCCTGTACTGTCAATTAGCTAAATCTCATTAATATCAGCTTATTATATTTTAACATATGAATATTTTAATGTAATGAATTATAAGCTAGTAACTTTATTTGTAACTATTTTTCCTTTTTTAATACTTTTTAATTAATTAACCTTACTTCCTGATGAAGAAGATGAATTATAGAATACACCAAAATAAATCAGTATTTCTAAAATGTTGAAACCGTTACACATTATGCATACTCTTTTACTTAGAGGTATTTTTAAGTCAGTGACAATGAGCACCATTTATATAACATATTTGTCTATGATTTAATTCTGGGCTAGGTATCAGGGTACCAGAACTGATAAATCACAGTCCCTAACTCCTAGGAGATTACATGTCCCTATGTAAGAAAACATATAAAATAAATGCTGGCACAGCATACAGATCTTTTCCTCTACATTAAAAACAAAGAAATTTAAAGACTTTATAATCCTACTTAAAGAAAGAAACTGATCCTCAGAGTAAAATTTAGACTACAACATTAAACCCAGAAAGAATATATTAGTTACACAAAGGTAGGTCAGCTGTTTAAATATACAGAGAAACAGAATGTTACATATGGGAGGAAAGAGGCAAATGTCTGCTTGTCTTGTCCAAATACCACCCCAGGGGAAATTTTCATGAGGGTCCTGGGATAGTCTTCCCCATCTAAAGGTGAAACCCTCTTCCTGAGATTAATGTTCTCTGTTATTGAAGCCATAACATATTGACACTATAAGATGTATATAACTATAAGAGGTATATGAATTTATTTGCTGGGAGCCCAGGCTCATCACATACCACCCTGACAATCGGGCTTTCAGGCTTTCGTTATTGCTTATCTGCAGGAAGCAAAAGTACTTATCAGACAAATGTGAATGTCAAGTTGGTTTCCCAGATGTTTTTCATCTGAAAATGAAAGAATGAGCTCTGTGCAGTCCCTCTGCATGTGTTAGCATCTTGATGTTCAATCATTCTTATTAACCGAGACACAGCTGAGGCTGATTTCTGAATACACAAAGCTGAGTGTCTGCCTCTGGACTGTGGTGATGTCATCTGGCAAATAAATTCTACTCTGTGGCATTCTAAGTGGCTTAACTGCCTTCAAAAAAAACTCCTCTCTTAGTACTCACTTTAGAGACATTTAAAAGTGGGTAAAGGCACTTGCCACCAAGTCAGATGACCTGAGTTCAATCCCTGGGACCCACACATGGAAAAGGAGAACTGACTAATGCAAGTTGTCCTCTGACCTCCCTACACGTGCTGTGGCATGCACATTCTCTCTCTCTCTCTCTCTCTCTCTCTCTCTCTCTCTCTCTCTCTCTCTCATACACACACAAATAATATATAAATATAAAACTTTTATATCAGAGATGTGTAAACATAACAAGCTCTATCTGAACTATACCATAGAGAGAGAAAAGGAGCTCACTCTTCGGTTGACATTTAACTTTGCCATGTGGCTAAGGGAGGAAAGAACTTTCTAGAAAGAAAATCCATTGCAAGGAGCTGAAAGAAATCAAATTTAAAGAGAAGATTTCCACGTTAGACCTAGTATATTTAAATTAGCTGTGAGGTATTCAGACACAGCATGTACCATGTCACATTACAGTTATACATAAATAAACAGCCTGACTCCAGTTTTAAAGAGTGGGCCTGAACTTGGAGGGCACCCATTGCCCCAGATTTCCCCTGGAATTGTGCCCTTGACCTAGGCCTCACCCAGCATCAATTTGGGGGTATTACAAACTTGGATCCATTATCTTATCAGACAATCTGGCCCTTTCACCCCAGCATAAAATACGTCATACACAAAAGGTCAAGCATTCTTCTCCATCTTCATTGTTTTCAATGACAATATTCTGCCTTTCACTGCTTTGAAATGTTAATCCTCAAGCAAACCCATATTTTCTCCCTATCTTGGGATGAAGCCTTAAATTGTGGTTCCTAAGAATCAAGGTCAGGTGCCCAGGTCACAAGAGCACATGGTTCTGTAAGCTTGCATTAGCTTTTTGGTTGCGAGTTTATTTAAAAGTCTTCAGTCCAGATTCTTTTTTTATAAAAGTCATTCCTACATTCAGAGAGAGAATTGAAGTAGATAATAAGAAACATGGGGGAGAGAGGCTGGAAAGATGGCTCAGCAGCTAAGAGCACTGACTGCTCTTGGAGAGGACACAGGTTCAGTTCCCAGCATCCACATGGTGGCTATCAACTATCCATAATTTCAGTTCCAGGGGATCCTAATTAATATCCACAGGTATTGCATGCAATGTGGAATAACATACATGTAGGTTAAAAAAAAAAAAGGAGAAAGAAGAATGAGCTTGGAACCTGAAAGAGACAATGGAGGACTCGCATATGAGACATTGGCTTGTACGAAGGCATCTATAGATCATACAATGACTACTTATAAAGTGAGGATAGGGACTGAAGACTTAACCACATACAGCAGCATCATTTAAGAAACAAATGGCAAGAAAAAGAACCCTCCAAAAAACAGTGTGCAAATTTCAAGAGACACTATCAGATGTTACAGGAAGTCAAGTCCAAAACTATGTGAACATGGGCCGCTGGGAGTGGATAAGGATGCTAGGGGAACACACACACCAGAGTGTACATGCTGAGAGAGCAGGGGGAAACCAGATGAATGAGCAGATGGAAAGTAAGAAAAGGAAACCAAGGAAAGTACGCCTTTTCTTTGATATTGTTTACTTGATATGAGTTTACTTTGATATTGTTTACTTACATATGAGAGTTTAAGCGCATGGAAGTAAAGCAAGAATTAATGAAGAAAGTCTGAAGTCACAGGGGAGTTGGTAGGATGGCCACACATGCTGCATTCCTTTAAATTATTCTAGACCTGAGGCTGGAGAGATGGCTCAGTGGTTAAGAGCACTGGCTGTTCTTGTAGACCTGGGTTCAATTCTCAGCACCTACATGGCAGCTAACAATTGTCCATAACTCCAGTTCCAAGAGATCTGATGGCCTCTTCTGTCCTCTGTGGGCACTGCACGACATGGGTACACTTACATACATGCAGGTAATACACAAATACACATAAAATTAAAATATAAATAATAAAATATTTTAAATTATCCTAGACCTTAACTGATCAGCAAAGGGCAACTTAACAAATACCTTCAGGGTCCTGTATACGGTATATATTCATGAGTGGGATTTCCTAGCAGGGTATACTCCAATAATATAAATCAGCCTACTCCAAGCTCAGGCGGGAACATGTCTATCAATAAAATTCATTTATTTTCTCATTTACTTTTACTATCCCTAAATCCTTTTGGTGTTAAATTTTCCATCTACGTGACATCCACATCAGATCCTCAGCAGTGTCCTTAGAAACAGATAAATATGTAATGAACACAAGTCTTTAATATGTTTAATCTCCACTGAAGTATATTCCTGTAAAATGAGTCTTAGGGCTGGAGAGATGGCTCAGTGGTTAGGAGCACATGTTGCTCTTGCAGAGGACCTGAACTCAGTTCCTAGCACCCATGTCAGGTGGTTCACAACTGCCTATAACTCCAACCTGTAACTCCAGCTCCAGAGAATCTACCACCCTCTTTTGGCCTCCATGGGCACCTAACTGCACTCACATGCACATACAATCACATAAGCACACACATATATACATAATTAAAAATAAAATAAATCTAAGCTGGAGAGATGGCTCAGCAGTTAAGAGTACTGACTGCTCCTACAGAGGATCCAGCACCCACATGGCAGTAACTCCAATTCCAGGGGAATCCAACACTCATTCTGACCTCCCTGGACAGTGCACAATAAGGTGCACGTGTATACATGCAGACAGTACACTTGTATACATGCAGACAGTACACTTGTATACATGCAGACAATACACTCATGCACAGAAAATTTTAAAAATAAATAAAATATTAAAAATCCTAAGCAAAGATCCACGGCTTCAGAATGGCAATTCTAACTATACAGAAGTTTACTGAGATGTGAGGAGTTTGGGACTGGGCAAGGTGTGTGGCTTTGGTGGAGTTTCATTACAGAAACTAATTATAGCTTCTAAATTTTAAGGGGAATACTTTCATTAATCTGTATTATAAATCCTTAAGTACTATGATCATACATACAAGCTTAATCCTCTTTCCAATATTAAAGTTAAATAAATGTATGATTAAGTTTTGTTTTAATATTGCTCCTTTACAATATTACCCTTATAAATAAAGGCACAAATCAAAATTATAATATATCAAACATTGGACAGAAAAATGGAGTCACAGTAGCTATAAAAGATTGTTCAACATTTATGGCAGAATATGGAATGAGTTAAAATGAAATTAGAATGACTTTAAATTAAATGGCAAAAAATAGTTTAAGGACGAAAAAAGCCCTATGCTGCTTCCACCTCTGGCCTGTGCTCTTGAAGTAGGCTGTGTGCCTCGTGGCACCCCGTTACCCTTTTATAGGGAAGAAAAATGAAATGTCAGCCATCATCTAAGAATCACGTCATCAGCTTGGATCAAGGGTAATAAATTCATTCATTTAATAATTTAATAACACAATTTTCTTTTTTTCTTTTCCTTTTTTTTTTTTTTTTTTTTTTTTGGTCTCTTTGAGACAGGATCTCCTCATAGCCCCAACTGTCCTGGAACTCACTATGTAGACCAGGATGGCCTAGAACTCACAGAGACCCGCCTGCTGAGTGCTGGGATTAAAGAGATGCGCCACCACACCTAGCTAATAATTTTTTGTATATCAGGCACCATAAGAACTACTTTGTGACAGCTTGTCTCATAAATCCCTGAAACAGCTTAACTGGGGTTGAAAGATCAGTGTCCTATGTCTACAGACTAGATAACTGTGACTTAGAAAGACTGAGCAAACCAATGATCAAGATACCACAAAAGTAAGCAGAAAAAATCAGGATTTGAACCCAAACGTGACAATATCATCAGTGTCACAGACCACAGGGCTAGGGTAGATCTTACCTTCACCTAGCAAGGACAAGTGCTATTAATAGACTTGGATTGAAAGCTAAATTACTTCAGAGTAAAATCTCACTCAGTGGAGAGATTTTATAGCTATTTGTTTAAAGTGTTTTATTGTATATAAATCACCTTCAGCTACTCCATATCACGTACCATCACCTCATAAGAGTAAGATAAACTCCATTCCACAACTGACTTCTATAAGTTCAGCTACACATTTGAAACCACATTAATAAAAAAACTGACAGCAGTCTTTTATCCCCAGATCTGTGCTATTGCCACTTCAACACGTTACTTAGATAACCATGTATACTTAGGATACAATAAGCCAGACATTCACTGAAGAAAACTTACAGATCACCACGATGGGAAATTTGAAGGCTCATTAAGAACTTACCAGCTGACGTCAAGGAATGCAATATGCCCTGATTCCCTACCCATAATGATTTCAGTTCTTTGTGAAATTCCTTGGAATGAGCCCTGAGCTCCCAACTCCAGGAAGTCCTGTGAGATAAATAATGCCTAGTGGATAGTGCTCTGGTGAAGAAGTCAAAGGGAAAGGGCAAGCTGGCCACCAACACACGGGAACAAGGGAGACCTTGGAAGGAATAAAGATTCAGGCTAGTGATTCTAAACAAAACCTTTCCAGGGCTGATGGATGGACATATAGTGTGCCTAGAGATAAAGAGGACATATAGTGTACGTAGAGATAAAGAGGACATATAGCGTACCTAGAGATAAAGAGGACATATAGCATACCTAGAGATAAAGAGGACATATAGCGTACCTAGAGATAAAGAGGACATATAGTGTACCTAGAGATAAAGAGACAAGTTAAATGAAGTTGTACACTCTTTATCTGTGATTCAATTAAGCCCAAATTTAAAATGTGCCTGTGCAATTAATATCTCGCTTTCTAAAATAGACTTTGGTCATGCACACGTCTCAAGCTACATTTTAAGAATGAAATTAAAACGAATGGGTGAAGAGAGAAATCCTCAAAAGAAAATCAGCCAAAATAATTTTCAGTGCTCTATAAATAAGATCCCCAGAACCCACAGGTGGAAGGAGAGAACCGACTTCTGAAACGTTGTCATGTGACCTCCACACGCATGCCGTGGCGTGCACTTTCATACACATGCGTCGTATATAAACACACACAATAAAGATATTAATACAGAAAGAAATGTGTGAGTGAACAATTTAGGTTGTTTTCCCCATAACTGAAAGAGATGAAAACTTATTTATTTAGGGCAAGGCCAGGTGATTTGGGGGGAAGGGTCAGAACCAAGATTTCTTGAAAATCGGGAAAGCACAAATATGGAAAAAACCAAATTTTCACATTTAAATGATGCGTGGACACCACTAAAAACCTGAGAGAAAGCTGTTTTGGTGTGAATGGCATTAACAACCTTACCACATGTATTCAGGGAGCACCCAGTGTGCCTCCATCCATACACTGTGTGTTCCTCTTAAGGAAGACTTTCCCACTTTAAAGAAATTGGGTAAGCCCCTAAGTGCTCAGCCTAATCTGTGTTTCAAATTCATTTAGATGGAGTTCTTAAAATTCATGGAGGGAAAAGGATTTACAAGTGCTGACAAGACTAAATTGTGAGCAAATGAAGTCAGACATATGGTCGATAAAGGAGGGCTTGTGATTTGGATAACCACCTAAGTATCTAAATGGAAAATTCACCCCTGAGAACGCAGGCATTCTTGGAGATCTATTGGTTAGAGAATGTAGCTCCAAGAAACAGAACCTATGCCTTATCCTCAGCCTCCCAGAAATATAAACAGCATCTTAAACAAATCCGAGCATATATATATATATATATATATAATCAGAGGCGCTAAGTGGGAAACCTAGGACTGATTTGGCAACTCCCCAAAGCAACGGAGAACCCAGATTCATGCCAGCCTTCCATATTCCCCCTCTGTATCCATATTTATAGGTGCTGCATGACTTCCTAGGGAGATGTGAACAAACATCCCTTTGCCCCAGATAGAGCACACATGGACCAAATAAGGATCATTTCCAAGACCTGTTGCTACTGGGATCTTGATTTGAACTCCTCTTGCTCCCTGACACTTGCCATCTCTATGAAAATAATTCAAATGAGACATAATGTAGAAGATAGAGTTTATTACAGATTAAAATGAGGCACGAGAATGAGCAACTGCCAAAGAGATGCCTGTGGAGAACACTCTCATGGGGTGTAAGTGGACAATAGCCAGAGGGACCCCTGCGAAGGAGAGCAGACTTATGAAGTGAAAGCGCACAGTAGGTGAAGGGACCCTGGTCCCAACCTTCATTTTCAGGTAGGTTTTTATACTATTTTAAAGTCTCTGGAACAGACAGCTTTCCTGAGGGAAAAGCTAGCTGTTTTCCTGTCCAGGTGGTCAACTGGTCCATTTGCACTGACTCTTACAGGAGAGGATAGTGGTATGTCTTTGTCCTTTATCAGAAGGCCGCCTGCTATGCAGAAATCTCCTGAGGTTTAGGGCTCCTGGAGGCAAGGTTAGACAGTTATCAATTAATGCCCTCCTGGGAAGGTCAGGATGTCATGTGCCTTCTCAGGGTCAAAGATATGATTCAGCTCTCATTCCTCAGACCAGTAATTAAAGTCGACTTTGCAGTTCTAGTTCTGGGTTTTACAGACTGTTGATTATGAAACTGGGTTCTAGCCCTAATGTCCTCTTACCTGATTAGCTTCCTGACATTGCTTGGTTGGAACTGATTAGTTTATAGTACTTACTTACAGGATCAATGAGGGATTTACTTAAAGGAGTGTTGGTGACTCAGGCAACATCATCACCCAGAGTGGCATCAATAGAACCCCATCCTTAAAGTTATCCTTCCACCTCCCACATACTCTAACAACCCCAAAGGACCATGCACAGATGTAAGGCAGGAGGGGGTAGATAACTGGAGTTTCAGCAGCGGCGGGGGGGGGGCAGGGTGTGACTCTCCCCTTCCCCGTCTGTAGAAGGAGTATTAACAGACTTGCTGACATTACCATAGACCTGACTATCACTATGTTGTTTTGCTTACTTCATTGCCCTGACAATGCGGCCAAGGTCATCATAGCAATCTCTGCTCCATGATGGCCAACGTTCATGTCAGTCCCAGGGTTACATCATCATCATAACATGGCCGCCTTCTAACCAGCATTGTGTTCATCTCTCTCCTAAAGAATGGAAAAGATGCCAGAGAAAGGCAAGCACATGGCAAGATGAATTCCTTCCCCGTTAAAAGACCATCTCAAATGTCTCACCTGGCAAATGCCAAGTTCATCCCAGTGGTCATCCCTGATTGTGAGGAATGTTGAAACCTCTCTTTTTAGACAAAGCACAGAAACCCAAGCGAAACTGAAAACGCAAAAGGAGAGGACGGTGAAAGAGGAATTGCAGAGCTGCTTCCCTACGGCACCTCAGGAATCAGGAATGACCTGTCACATCTAGACAGGTTCATTCTCTCCATTAATCAGTGGATGTAGCTATCCACAGCTTTGTCAACACCTTTAGTCTTCTCCTACAACAACACGGATTGTTTCCTGTGCCACAAAATAACTCAATGAAATTCACCTACCTTTTATGAAAGGTTTATATCAACCACACATTAGTTTTAGGAATGGAAGAAATGTGAACTGACGTTCCCAGAGAGAAAAACAACAACAACAACAACAATCTGTGTCAAAGCTTCTACAAGGCTGATTGACAGATGAGAACTTGGTAGTTTGTGGAGAGTTGAAAAGTACAAAGCCAGAACCAAAATTATCTTGGGCTGGGTTTTGTCCCCTTAAGAGCCATCCATTGGCCGCCTCTTTGTCTGATCTAACATCCTTTATTATCTATGAGGTAAAATCTTTTGAAATGTATTGATTTAGCAGACCTCTAGCTTTCACCACCCTGAAAGCTTAGAATGTCTTCAGATAGCACCTGGGAGCCGGAGAGGGATCCACCTGCTTTACTCTAACTGCCGACCTGAGGTCCCAGCATTGTGTCAGTGGGATCTTGTTCTGGCCTTCCCTCACCTCCCCTGTCATCATGATCTCCTTTTAGTACATTTAGATCATACACATAGAATGTAGTGTAGAAGATAGAGTTTGTTACAGAACAGTGTGGGCTCTCAAGCGTAAGTGTGGACCGGGGCCAAAGAGATGAAAGCAGAAGAAAACATTCTCACAGATGAAAGTGGACAGAGGCCAGAGGGAAACACTCTCATGGAGCGAGAGTAGGCCACCTACATTTTTAGACAGGCTTTGTTCAAGTTCAACAAATAGCTTTCCTAAGGGGTATTTCCTGCAATGTGAATGACAGTTCCATTTGTATTAACTTTTAAAGAAAAGGACAAAAATGTGGCTTTGCTCTCTACTAAAAAGTCTCTGTCTAGATAGCGATCTTAGGATCTTTCTGGCAGGTCAGGATGTCAAGTCTCCACCCAGGGTCAGATGAACAACTCGGATCTCATTCTAGCTCTTCAGTTCCTGGTTTTACAAGCTGCTGATTATGAAGGAGGGGTCCATCCTCAATGATCTGCAAGCCTCCTGATATTTGATGAGCTACCTAACAAATATATTTGGAAAGTGCCTGGATTAATGACTTTCTTTGTTCTTTAAAAATTTCAAGAATCTGTTTCTACCTTAGAGCATGTTACATGAGCAACCTGAATCTGTGTTCTGGGGTCCTGGTCACTGGCTTAACAAGAAACTGTCACTACCTTTGAGGTAGGAGCTGTTTTGTGTCAACAGAAATATATATGGAACATTTATTTGTTACCATGTTCCTAGCATTGTATGTACTGTCCCATGAACTGTTTATTATTTTGTGTCTTATCTTTTTTTTGCTATTGTATACCAAAACACACATAATAATAGTTATTTGGCACCTAGTGATGCACCAATAGTTATCTGAAGATACATAAATGAATCTGGAAGTCTTAAATATAATCAAGTATAAACTTATATGAAACTATCTTTGGTAAACAGCAGCACCAGGGTTTAAATGCTTATACTCTGATGTAGAATTTCTGTTTCTATCATCATGAGAGCTTATCACAAACAAAAACAAACAATTTCTGGTTAGCAAGGACCATAGTTTTCATATCTATGAGGTAACCTCCACTTTTAGAACAGGGTACAAAAGAACTCAGGTGTTTTAGGTGACAATAAATACTTTTAAAGAGTCAGTGATGAGGAGAAAAGGTGGCCAGGAGACTTACAAATCCCAGTTTAACATGAGTTCTGAGACAATGTAAACAGCCTAGCAAAACCAGAGGGACTCAAAGACTTAGACAACCTAATGTTAATCATCTACAGAGAACACGCTTCTTTCTTTTGGTGTAAAGCCTTCTTCCTACATTTTGAATCTCACTGCAAAATGAAACACCAAAGTAAAATGATTAAAGGAATAGGGAATGGGACTTGAACTTAACATTTTAAAATAAAGTTGTAACCATTTAAAGGTCTTGATATTTGATACTTCTTTTCCTGGAAATTTTGCTCCACTGGATATATATGACTGTGCTTAAATCTTCTATCCTGGATCCCTCCGCTCTATTCATCCGTCTTAACTTGCTTTCTTCATAACAGATTGTGGTGCCAGACAGTGTAGGTTATATTCATTTACAGTTTGCCCTCTTCTCCACTAACTGTATGATTTTCTTGTTGGGTTGCCACCATATCCACAGAACTTAGCTAGTAATTAACAAATTCTAGAATCTTACTAAAGACTATTCAAGATAATAGATGAATCCATTAAAATAATTCAAGACGGCAGAAAAGTAAACAGGCAAAACTCAGTATAGTGTACTCTGAAGAAAGTGACTGAAACCATACACAGAGATGACTAATTCCAAGCAGCATCTATGTTCATATGAACAGTGATCTCAAATAAAAAATGATGTAATTTTTGCTAGCGTGAAATTTCTTGCATGTGCATTTTTCTGCTGTGGAAGAAGATGTTTGTGTAGTTCTGAATATTATCTTGAGTTTGCCATGGTAACAGTATGACTTACATGATCAGTTACTCCATTTAAGAAATTTTCTAATGTCACTAAGAAGAAGCAAAATCTAGAGACCGTATCTGGTGTTACTGGTGATGTTAAATATAGTCCTGGAAGAGAGACCATATCTGGTGTTACTGGTGATGTTAAATATAGTCCTGGAAGCCGTAAGATGTAACATCAACAAACACAATGAGAAGAAAGAATGATCCGGCCAATTTGTCTTCAAGTAATGAAATTTTTTCACTTTTCTAAGTTTAATGAAGAAAGTGTGCTGAATTGTTTAAATATTTTATTTTATTATTATTTAATATTTTATTATTTTTATTTTATGTGCAACAGTATATTGCCTGCATGTAAGTGTACCCATGTTATTCAATGCCTGCAGAGGTCAGAAGAGGGCATCAGATCCCCTGGAACTGAAGTTACAGATGGTTGTTAGCCTCCATATGGGTGCTAGGGACTGAACCCAGGTCCTCTGCAAGAACAGCCAGTGCTCTTAACTGCTGAGCCATCTCTCCAGCCTGTTAATTAAATTTCAAATGGTCAATTTCAACTACCTAAAAATTTATAAGTAGATAGAAGCAAGAACTTACTGACTCTAAAAGAAATGATTGACAAGACAGTTGTTTGAATAATCAGTCTCAGAATTTCTTAGATGGACATGGTGCTACATGCCTTTAATCCAGCACTGGAGAGGCAGAAGTAGGCAGGTCTCTGTGAGTTCAAAGCCAGCCTGGTTTATATAATAAGACCGTGTCTCAAAGTAATAAAATAAAATAAAGATTTTAAAAGAATACTTAAAATAAGATTTTTGTGTTTTATTTTTATCTCCTTTGTTAGGAAAATCTAATGTAAACACCTGATACCCAGAAGACAAACTTTTAAAGTACCATTATGAACTGAATTGTGTCCTCTGAAATTTATATGTTGAAGTTCTAATATCCAGCGAGATTGTATTTGGAGTAAGGAAGCAACTAAAATTAAATATAGTGATGTGAAGGGAACTTTGATCAGTAGGATTTGTGTCCTTGTAAGACAAGACATCAGACCAGGCCACCCCTCTCCTTCCCACCCTTCTTCCCCCCCACTTCTCCCTCTCCCTCCTTCTACCATATGAGGAGGAACCAGCAACAAGGCATCAGTACACAGCCAGCAGGAAAGCCCACACAAAGAAACCAATTGGTCTGTTCCTTAATGTTGGACTTCTCAAACTCTAGAACACACGAGAAGTCTCAATACATTCCTATAGAGTATTACATGTATTATACGTCTGTACCCACATATCTAATGACCTTACCTTAGAGAAATTCTAAGGTAAAACGAAAATTTAAATTAAAGAACTACTTGATGCATCTGCTGGTACTGTTCTGTAACAAATAACCCTCACAACTCAATGGTTTAAAACAATAAGGTCATCTAAGTAACTCTCACATTCTTGTTACATCTGCTCATACATATGAATAGCTGTGGGTCAGATTTTCTGTGTTTGCTGGACTGTCTCACATAGTTCAAGATCATCAGGTACCAGCTGGAATAATGGGACTCCTTTTCACCTGATCACTTAGCCTCTTCAAACTGGTACAGGCTTATTCTCATGGTAGGATCAAGGTGGTATATTTCAAGAGAAAAGAGAGAAGCCATCTAAGCATAGAAGTGACATACTGTCACTTCTGCCCCATTCTGATAACCAAAGCAGTCAGGAGGCTAGCCCAGGTTTAGGGAGTAAGGAAAGAGACTTTCATATTCACGGAAAAAAATCTGCAAAGTCACTTTCAAAGGACAGGGAGACGGGGGTTGTGGCCTTCGATGCAACTGATTTGCATTCAAACTGAACAACTATTTACAGAGAGAACACATGAGTTGAAATGGAGGTGAGAGGTGGGGAACAGGCAGGGCTAAACCAAGGCTGACATTTCTTAAGCATGATTAACATAATTTAACTAATAATTATACATACAGAGAAGTGGGCATGGACAGATTATTCTAATTTTCTTAATGAAAGAAAATTCCCCTCTTTAAAGAAACTGTAAAAGAATTTAAATGTGAAGGATCTTAATTATATAACCTTAATATGAGGATATTCATTGTCTGAAGTAAATCAATTCATATTGTGCTGAAATGAGTTTCATTTTTCCCTTCCTGTTATGTGAATACATCCTGGTAATAGTTCCCATTATGAAGCACGGTCTTTGCTCAGACACTCTGCCAATTCTCACTGAGTAGGAGGCTGTCAAATAGCACATGAATGGCAAGAAAAAAAAACAGTCATTTTTCAATACTGTGACACTCAAGAAACAGACTCAAAGCTCTTAGTAATACCAGGATGAGACTCGAGTTTGAGGCTGAGAACAGCAGGAATGGAACTTTCTTCATGACAATTAAAAAACTACAGAAGGCAAAAGACAAGTAAACAGCTTTCAATTTCTTTAAAACCTTCAACGTTTTTTCTGGTTTGACAATGGTTAAATAAATTGAAAAGTCACATGCATGCTCTTTCCATGGAGTCTTTTTTGAGACAGGGTCTCCTTGTAGCCCCAGCTGTCCTGGAACTCACTATGTAGACCAGGCTGGCCTCAAACTCACAAAGATCCACCTGCCTCTGCTTCCCAAGTGCTGGGATTAAAGGCGTTCGCCACCACACCCGAGTCATTTTTTTAAGCTGCAAAAAATGTCTTTAAGCAAAACAAAATTCCTATTAGAAACACAAACATGTATTTCCTAGTTTTGTGCACATTCAAGTGTAACAAAAACTGCTTGTTTTCTATACTTAAGAGCAATTTCTACTTTGTGTCCTGATCTTTCTGAAGAGGTGAAGTCGTCTGCTCAGCCTATTCAGTAAAACTTGCATGTTCCATCCAGGTGCATGTAAGCTCCAGGGACACACAGAAGCATAGTGCCCAGGTGCTGGGTTCTGAGAGGACATGTCTAGCCTTGTCACCTATGAACTCTGGAATCCACAGAGATGCCCAGTATTACACTGCTCCTCAGGCATTGATACACACATACCACAATAGCTTTGTTTGGTTCTTGTCAACTAGACCCCACCATGTTACCTGAGGGTAATATTAGAAATCTTCCATGACGCAATGTTCAAATGTTTCGTGTCTTGAGAATGAAGAAGTAAAGAAGAAACAGCAAAGCAGTAGCAAAAGTATATGTTTAGTAAAAGTGAAAGTGAATATATCCTATAGAACAAGCATAGGACTCATTTCTGGTCAGGGTCCTTTAATCACAAAAGGAAGGGGTCCCTGAAGAGGTGAGCCTTTCTTTGATTGACATAGGTGACTAGCAGCTATAGGTTATAGAACATTATGCTTGCTACACATGTGTTGTGCCATGATCTTCTCTTGTAATCATATATGAAATACAATCTGCATGCATCGGCCCTTAAGTACTTTGTGATGACCCAAAGGCCATTTTGAAATCATCTTTTCCTTGGTGTGTATGTGTCACTAAGAAAACCCCTGCTGCATTTTACTTCCTAATTCTGGTTAGATTTTTTTCCTGTTTGTTGGAGGGAGTTTGTACAATCTAAGAGATGGTTGGAAGCAGTTCAAGGGGTGGGCTTTGTAAGTCCCCAGGTCTTTCCTGTGACTCATCATCATGCTCATCTAACCCTACCTTTCTGACTCTTTCAGGTCCAACAATATGGCCATTACCACTGTGCAAAGTAATTACTAATTTTTCATTCCACAATGTGTGGAAATCCTAGTTGGTCCATTACAACATCATCTGCCCCAAAGATATCACTCAACCAAAGTTTTAATTTATAATAAATTTGAACATATTCCTTTTATTCCCCCATACCCTAAAGGCATTGGGGTTTCAGTTTGCTTTGATTTCCTGCCTCTCTAGGGCACAGTCACAGAAACCGGATGAAAGAACTTTGATCTTAGGACATCATCTGTGTTTAGCATTTCTCCTTTTTCCCTAGGCCCAGAAAAATCTCTCCTCAGTGTCATATGGGTAGAAGGGTTGTTCTTGTATTTTCTGCTTATTTTGTCAACATTATAAACAACTTTATTTTTCTAAGATAAAGAAGTAGATGTGACATCAAGTTTGGGACTTTATTGAAAACAAAAAGAGCTGACTTCCTTAAAATGACATTTGATCATCCTTTTATATGTAATTCTACTATAAATATATTCAGTAGGGTCTGTGAGATGGTTGAATGGGTAAAGGTATGTGTTGCCAAGCTTTGTAATCTGAGTTTGATCCCCAGAACCCACCCATAGTGGAAGGAGAGAACTGATCTCTCAAGTTGTCCTCTGAACTCCACATACAGTTTGACACATGTACACACACACACACACACACACACACACACAATAAATAAATCTAATAAAAATAATTTAAATATGCTTAAAAGTATTTCACTGTCTACCATAATTTAATAAAAATTAGAAAGACCATCATATTTATAAATAAATTTAAATATGGTCCTCAGAAGAGCAAAATGTTTATGACTATGCTATAAAGTCTTTTCTGGTTTGGGTTTTGGGGTCTGTTTTTCCATGTTTTTCTCTGGCTTTTCCCCCATGCAACTGTCTAGGAAAGGCCAAAGAGAGAAAGGAAGCGGAAAGGGACAAACCTTCATTAGCAATTTAAAAAGAGGACTCTGACACTCACGATGATAATCACATTTACTTTACAAATAATTACCTTACCATTGCAAAATATATTATTTTCTTTGACCGCACAATCCAAATTGCATTATGACAGAATCAGCCCAAATGTAGGTCAAGTTTGATTCAATTTCATGAAATGATTAATAGTCAATTCTAAAGCAAGATGGTGAGAGAAGCCATAGATGGCCTCATGCTTCCTAGAAATCAGAGCTGACTTCTTAAAACTGTGCTGTGGCCTCTTTAATTGTAGTACAGATATATTTAATGCTATTCTACTTCCCATGTATAGAAATTAGAAATATTTTATTTATAAACTCACTCCTAAGTACAGTTCATCTCTTGGCTACCCATCTACTCAGTTCATAAATGTATTGGAGATGAGCTGAGACTTCCTACAACAAACACCGCAGGTCAGAATGATCTGGAAGTCTTCCCAAAGACTGTGTGAGAATATACACGGATTTTTTTACCCATGCATTGGTGTGTGTTAACCTTTATTTCAAGATCAAATACAAAATTTTAAGTTCCAAGTTTCCCAGGGGTTCAGATCATATTTTCAGAGCAAGGACTCTCAGAGATTGATAAATGTAAATATTGCTTACGCTTTCGTTGATTCAAGCAATAGGAGCTGAGGATGTAGTTCCGTGGTAGAGCACACTGGCCTAGTTCTCACAAGACCCTGTTTTTAAGCCCCAGCACTGAAGAAAACAGGCTCTGAGTTAGATCCCTTGAAAGTAAAACTTGAGCTAATGCAAGCACTGTGTTTTGGAGAAGAGCTGAGGAGGAGAAAAAAGGGGAACAAAGGAATGACACAGAAAGGGGGTGCCCTTTGCCTCACTGGTTGCCACTTAGGGCCAGTGGGGTTCAGACCCCCAGAATCCTCTGAGAAACCATATGGACAGTTCCTCAGATTTACCTCAGTAAATTGTCATGGTCTGACAGCTGACTTTGGGGTTCCAGTCCCTCCCTTAACATTTGGTTCATTCCTTTTCCAAGGCACTGAAAGCCATCCGGAAGCCCACAGTGTGTGGCTTAGTCAAACACCAACAATGTACATTGCATTGACAGTTGATTTATATATTGAGTTTTCTAGGGCTGAGTTTTTGAAAAAAAAATTACAATAATACCTTCCTTTCAGGATCTAGAACTTTCTAGAATTTCTTCAAATATATTTATTCAATTAATTCAACATACTGTATGATACTCAATGATTTGTCTAGGTTTATAGGTAAGAAATAAGAGGCTCAAAAAGGAGCAGTAATCTCCTGGGTCTTCAAACACCTTCACTGTATTCTTTCTGACACACTAAGTTGTTTTTGGAAATAAGAAATCTGAAATGTAGAAACACCTTTGAAATACATAGAACATTGGATTAAAACCACAAATCTCACTCTAAAACTTTCAGTTCTCAGGAAGGTAACAAAAGAATGTCTTGATCAGAATTATTGGCTGTGACTGACAGAACCCCAGTTTAGACAGAGGAGGAATTCAATGACTCTGGTAGCTCAAGGATGGGCAGGGAGTCTTCTCTGGGTTCTGCTTCTCTGTATTGATTTTGTGCACTTCTACTGTGAACCAGGTTCTGTCTTGGCAAGATGCGCTGTCATTCATTAATCCCCAAATCTCCAATCTCCACTAACAAAGGGAGTCTGAATCTAATCTCTCCCATCCAGAATCTAAAAATCCCAGCTCCAATCAGATACACACCTTTGACACCTAGAACAGGAGTTGCTTGAACTTGCAGGTGTCTACGATATGGGAGAGGGAAAATTTTCTTAGAAAAATTACGGCATGAAATTTTGACAAACAAAGCCATTAGTATCTATCTATTCCCACTGAGGATCAAGAGAGTATTCACTAGATAGAAAATCATTTTTCTAAAATTTGATCTCATTGATCAAATTGCTTTGATGTTCTAATGCTACTTAGGCACAGTCACCTTCTGAATTGAGGGAGGAAAGCCCTGTAGAATCCAAGATTCTGTGCAAGATTACCCTTCCATTGATTATAGCCTCTGTCAACATCAAGGTTAGTGCTATCAATGCTCCTTGGGTAGTCCAGATAGAATCTAGTGTCAAGACATACCTCAAAAGGACAAGACATTCCTAAAAAGGAAAAGCAAAGCTTATGCTCTGCAACAATACAGTAAGATAATTAAGCCTTCATCACGTGGGTTTAGTAATAAATTACACATATGGAAGAAAAAAGTGACTAACAAAAAAATCAGAAAAAAGAAGAAATCAAAAGATGAAAAAATATAATAGGGGGCTGTAGAGGTGACTCACAGCAGTTAAGAGAACTAGCTGTGCTCACAGAAGACCAGAGTTTGAATCCCAGCACCCACAAGGCAGCTAACAACTGTCTGTAACTCTAGTTCCAGGGGATCCAATGCCCCCTTCTGACCTCTACGGGCATTTCATGCTGTATGTGCACTTACATAATGGAGGCAATATACTCATACATGTAAATTAAAATAAAAATAATAAACTAGTTTTAAAAAGGAAAATATGTAATGGAGAGAATGAGAAACAGTGAGACTCATGAGAAGATTCAGACATTTGTAACTGGAGTTTCAGCAGGAGAGAGATCAAAGAAGGACAGTGCACAAAACTGGAACACCTTTCCCTGTCTTCTCTTCACTTTCCTTTTCCTGTGTATTGCCCACTTCCTGCCCCCTTCCTTTTCCATCTGCTCTTCCAAGAGGCGCTGAGATTATAAAGGCAGTAATGTGTGATGTTGATATTGTTAAGGCATTTTAAAGTGGTTTCTTCTGAGAAGTCTTTTGCTTTATTTATACCAAACATGATTTATAAACTGTGTGTATACAGTTATTTATGAGATATGCTTGAAAAATGAGAACACAAAAAACATAAAATTAAAATGATATATCCTTATATCCCATACAACTAGCTAAAATTAATGTAGTATAGCAAACTAAAGTCAGAAACATTCAATAAGTTAAGTTTAGTATGGCGGCAGATAGAGATGGATTTGGGGATGGGAGTGAGGAGAGAGAGGGCAGAAGAAAATATGAATGTGATCAATGCATGATAAAAGTATGCATGGGAATTTCACAGGGAAACTCACTAATTTGCATAATTAATATTCCTTAATGTAAACAGAGGAAAGTTTCTCAATGACAAGGCAGTCAATTTGTAGGAAGATATTACAGTTCTACATGTGCGTGGTCCTTAATAACACACATTAAAAATGCATATCGCCAAGGTTCAGAGATGTAAAAGAAGTTTAGAAATCCAAAACCATTTGGATATAACCCAAATCTCTTAGAAAATGATAAGCTAAACAGAATAAAAACCAAATGTGTTTAAAGTGTCCCCATTTTCCCCATTTCTCCCTTGATAATACCAGTCTCCTATGATTCCCACCTCTCTTGAGCTCTTTCTTTCATTTTATCCCCAAGGTACCTTATATAACCCCCTCCCATTTAAATAACCCCATTTTTATACATTTCTCTCTTATTAACACCAGTTTCCTACTGTTCTTCTCTCTCAAGTTCTTACTTTTCCTTTACCTCCCTGGTTCCTTTTCATTATCCTGATTCCTGTGGTTATGTCTGGATAGAGACTCACTTAAAAGGATTTGGTTATAGGATCTACATATGAGGGAGAATACACATTGTTTTTCTGAGTCTGTGTTATCTCACTCACTTAGTATAACAGTTTCTAGTTTCATCCATTTACCTACAAATTTCATGATTTCATCTTTCTTTACCGTTGAGTAGAACTCCATTATGTAAATGTACCACATTTTCATTATCCGCTCCTCAGCTGAAAGACATTTAGATGGCTTCCATCTCTTAGCTACTGTGAAAAGAGCAGCAATAAACATGGATGTACAAATGTCTCTGCAATAAGCTAAGTCCTTTTGGTATATGCCAAGGAGTGGTATAACTGGGTCAAATGGTAGGTTCATTTTTAGTTTTTTAAGAGTTCTCCACACTGCTTTCCATAGGGTTGCACAAGTTTGCAATCCCACTAGCAGTGGATGTGAGTTCCCATTTCCCCACATCCTCTCCAACATTTGGTATCATTTGTTTTCTTGATCTTAGCCAATCTGAGAAACCATGGCAGAAGGGTTAGACACTGAGAGAGAGAGAGAAGACATAAATAAAGCCTAGCTAGTTTTTTACAAAGCAGAAGATTCCCTGGTTTAGTCCAACAACCTAATGATGAATTACACATACATTATCGCTGCATGAGCCCATGTGTATAGCTAAAGGCTACATAACAAGAAACAGTGTCAGACAGGAGATACCTTCCTTTGAGTTGCTGGCCAGGGCGGCCCAAGAGACTCCCAAAATGACTCAGGCTATAGCCACGGCCCCTGATGGCCTACCAGAACTTGAAGTTAAGATGCTACTGCTGAAAACAGAACATATTTCGGACACAGGATTTAGAGCAATAGAACTGCAACTGTCCGGAAACCACTTCCCCTGAAGGCTAGCTCTCATAGCTTTGGAGAGCATTATGAAGGTACCAAGGGAAAACATCAATCAATGGTCCAATACCAGCTTCAAGGCCAAATAAACACATCAGTGGCTGGCACAGCATATGACATTGCTGCAGTAGTGGCACTTTTATCTTGGGGCCATCAACAGCTACCTAATTTGACTAACAGCCCATTCATTGGGAGGAAACTCAAGTGTGGTACTGTACACATAGCCAAATAGGCATGGCTAGAGTGGTCACAGTTCTTATAGAAAACACAAGACTGTCATATCCTTACACTAATGTGATTTCTTACTATATGCAAAATGTGTGTCCTTATATTTACAGATAAATATCCCAGTTACCACTCATCAAAAAAGCTCATTTTGCACCAGTTGGAGATTATTACCAAGTACCACAACTGGTCACACATGGACATTGTCTATGAATTTCCCAGGCCTAAGTGACACATCTACAATGCAACCTCTACACCTAAGGCTCATGGAACATAGAACAGGGGTAAAGAAGAGGACACTAAGGAACATCTCAGTTCTCATTAATGAAGCTCCCTCATGCAGTGGGGGGCCAGAAATACAAAAGGTCACAAACGGCCAAAGTGTAGAGATCAAGGGTCTGGTGAATGCTGGTCCTTAGACAGGACTTCTTTATTAAACTTCACCCACCCAAGGCTCAAGGACCATCTCGGAAGAGGAAGAAGAAAGATTGTAAGAGCCAATGAGGAGGAAACAGAGTCCTACAAACTCCTGGGAACTTGCTCATGTGATTCTATAGCAATGGTGTCAGCATACACAAGTCCCATGAAAACTCGGGCAGACAAAAACCCAGCATAGAACTGGGAAAATGAACAGCAGATCCAATCTTACCTGAAGCAATATTGACAACTAATTGCTGCTAGGTGAAGAAGACCTGATCTTCCTAAAACAAGGGACTCTAGATAGGCTGACTAGACCTCAGTGGATGGATTTGCACTGGGGAATGTTTGGGAACACTGACTTGACACAGTGGGTCTTAAGAGGGATGACAGAGTAAATGGGGGCACAGGTATAAAGATAATTAAGACTGATTGAGATGTTCTATATGAAATAAGGTATAAAGATAATTAAGACTGATTGAGATGTTCTGTATGAAACACAAAAATTCAATAAAAACAAATTTTTACAAAATCAAGTGTTTAATACTAAATTACATATGATAGAAGAACAGCTGTTGAACTAGAAAATGGGTCAGAGGAATATATCCAATAGAAGCATGAAGAGGGAAAAATGAAAAATAATGGAGAGAAAATAGTATAGGTAGAAAATATTTGACTAACACTAGACACAAAAATGACCTCATTGACACATAAAATAAATCCACTTCCTCCTGAAATACAAAATATTTGCACAATACACATTCCTCTCAAATAAACAAGGAGTATTTACCAAAATAAGCTCTATTATGGACCATACAAGAAGCTTCCACACAATTCCAAAAAAAAAAAAGAAGTGTAGCTTGTGTCTGCTGATGAGTCTTTGGGAGGTCATACACCGCCCTGGATTTTATTCTTTTCAGTCCCTCTCAGCTCAAGCTAGCAGGGTTTCTGCCAAAATGTTGTTTCCAAAGCTTGGTTGACTTTGCATGAATTATATGGAATTCACTCCACTAGACAAAAGACTCACTTACAGATGGTTCTAAGATCATCTGTTCTCTGTGTATTGTTGAGATGGCCAAGAGTGACACCATTCAACACCCTAAAATTTGAAAATATGTGTCAGATGCACCACTAATCTATGATGAAATACTCTTGATATTTTGATTGATTAAGGGTTTCTTCAAAGTAATAGGTCCTGCCCTTACCTCCTTCTGCTTCCCTGGGCTGCACAACACACCAGCCTTTTTCCTGGGTAAGTCCAGTGGGGCCACCACACCTTGACTCCCCCAGCCTCATTCACCCTCCCAGCTCCCCCAGCCCATCTCTCCTCCTACCTGGGTACTGGCCCATTTCTTGTCTTGACCCCCCAGACACTGGGGCTGACCTCTCCACTCAGAGCCACCACTGCTTCCAGATGCTTTACATCCAGACCAAACCAGTTGCTCCCTGCAGTCCCCAGGAGTCCTTGGTGCCTCTTCCTGCTCCCACCTCCTTTTGCATCCCTAGGTGGCACAGCCACCACCTACCTGACACCAGCATCTTTCCTGAGCCCTGCTCCCCAGGCCAGTTCAGCCCCCAGTTCCTGATGATAGCATCTTTCCTGGAGGGATCCAGACCTTAGGAGAAATCCTGATAGCATCTGATTCTCATCTGACTTGGGCCTCTGTGGGAACTACTGAAGACGAAAGCAGTTTAGCCACTCCAGTATAAAATCAAAACACAGAACCGGAAGCCGAAACCAACCAGCTTTTCATGCGCAACAAGTAAAACACAAAGACACATAAAGTTTACAAAAAGAAGCAGACCTAAACTTGAAGGCTTGAGTCTCACACAAGAATCAGAAACTACAAAAAAAATTCACATGTCAAAGTCACAGAGAAAAAATAATAACATGAAAAACCAAAATAACATACACCCACCAACTACCAATAGTCCTCTAGAGGAGCACAATGAGAACTCCCTAGAGATAATGCAGGACATGAAACACAAAAGAACAATTATAAACATTTTTCAGTGAATTTAAAGAACACACAAAGAATCAAAGAACTGAAGGAAGACAGGGATAAACTTCTGAATGAATTCAGAAAATAGTTAGAAATATTGAAGACTACTCAGGCTGAAAAGAAGAAGGAAGTGAAACACTCAGTAAGTCAATTAGAAATGACAGAAGAAAGCCTCACCAATAGGATGAATGAAATGGAAAACAGAATATAAAGACTGGAAGATAAAACGGATGAACTAGATCACTCAAGAAAAGATTATTAAAAATTTAAGAAAACTGGACTATGAAGGAATTGTATGACACCATAAAAAGACCAAACTTATGAATCATAGTCATACAGGAAGGAGAGGAATACTAAGATAATGGCATGGACCAGATCTTCAACAGAATCATGGAAGAAAATTCACCCAAAATTAAAGAAAGACATGCCCATACAAATACAAGAAACATAGAACATCAAACAGACTCAGACCAAGAGATAATACTGAAAGCTGCAAAAGAAAAACAAGTAGCATATAAAGGAAAGCCCGTCAGGATTACAGCTGACTTTGCAGTGCAAACTATGAAAGCCAGAAGAGCCTGGACCAAAGAATTCCCAGTTTTAAATGAACACAGATGCCGACCCAGATTTTTATATTAAAATGTCTACTATAGTTGAAGGAGAAAGAAAAATCTTCCATGACATAAATAGGCTGAAAGAATTCATGTCCAAAAAACCAGCCCTTCAGAGGGTTCTTGAAGCAATACAAACAGCTGAAGAAGGGAATGACTATACTAAAGAGGTTGCAGAAAAAAATTCAATGAAGGTATAACTGTGAAAATTTACAGCTATATCAAGAATGTGAACAGAAATAAAAATGACAGGATTCAATATACATCTTTCATTAATAACTTTAAATATCAATGGACTGAACTCCCCAGTCAAAAGACACAGAATAGGTGAATGGCTTAAGATACAAAACCCATCTTTTTTTTTTTTTTTTTGTCTGCAAGAAACACATCTCACTTTCAAGGACAGCTGTTACTTAAAGGTGAAAGGATGGAAAAAAATACCAGCGATTGCTCAGGAAACGTCAAGAATCAACAAATGGGACGTCATTAAACTAAAAAGCTTCTGTACATCAAAGGAGGCAACCACAGAAGTGAAAACCCACAGAATGGGAGAAAATCTTCACCAGCAACACATCTGACAGAGGTTTAACATCCAGAATACACAATGAACTCAAAAAATAAAGAATCAAGAAAGGAAGTAACCCAATTAAAAGACGGACTAAGGAGCTGAACAGAGAGTTCTCAAATAAAGATGGCTAAGAAGCATCTTAAAAGATGTTCAACATCACTAGTAATTAGGGAAATGCATATTAAAACCACTTTAAGATTTCATCTTACCCCAGTCAGACTGGCTAAGATTAAGAGAAATGACACCAAATGTTGGAGAAGATATGGGGAAAGGGGACCACTCATCCACTGCTGGTGGGGCTGCAAACTTGTTCATCTATGGAAAATAGTGTGGAGAACTCTTAAAAAACTAAAAATGAACCTACCACATGACCTGGTTATACCACTCCTTGTCATATACCCAAAGGACTCATCCTATTGTAGAGACACTTCTACAACCATGTTTGTTGTTGCTCTTTTCACTATAGCTAAGAGATGGAAGCAGCCTAAGTGTCCCTCAACTGACAAGTGGATAATGAAAATGTGGTTCATTTATACAATGGTGTTTTACTCAACAGTAAAGAAAGATAAAATGAAATTTGCAGGTAAATGGATGGAACTAGAAACTGCTGTACTAAGTGAAGTAACACAGACTCAGGAAAAAAAAACAAAAACAAAAAAACGATATATGTTCTCCCTCATAAATGGATCCTAGCACCAAATCCTGGTAAGTGATTGTATGTATCCAGACATAACTAAAGGAACCAGGATAATGGAAAGGAACCAGGGAGGTAAAGGAAAAGAAAGAACCTGAAAGAAAAGAACAGTAGGAAACAGGCCTTAATAAGGGAGATATGGATAAAAATTGGGTTAGTTTAAGGGAGGGGGGAGGGAAGGGTGTACAAGGAACCTAGGGAATAAAGGGAAAGAAAGAGCTCAAGAGAAGTAGGACCGTAGGAAAAGGGTATTACTAAGGGAGAAAGGGGGAAAATGGGGGCGCCTTGATTGGGGAAACCATGATGGAAGGGTTAGGCAATGCAAGAGATAAATAATGCCTAGCTAGTTTTAAAAACCAGAGGGAACCATATTAGTCAAACTACCTACTGACAAATTATACATAGCAGATCAAGAAATATATGTCTAGGCAAGGTTTATCTGAGAACTATTGGTCTTTTTACCCAAGCTTTATCTACATGGCACAAGGTAATTAAAAGTACCAGACTGGTGGAACTAACCTTCTTGGATGTTTAACAGACATACTTTGAGGCCTATACTAATTTGGTCAGAGGGACATAAAGGACAGTTTTTGCTCCTTGTCCTACTAGGTTGACTAGTTCCAGGGGACTATAAGCATCTCTCAAAATGTCCTGTAACTGTGGTAAGTCACCTGTCCTCTTGATCAAGGAGGCTGTGGAGACCCGACGAGATGGACTTGAACCAGTGTCCAGTCTACAAAGAGGAGGGTCAACACAGAGGAAACATTTCCTCCATGCTTCCAAGCAAAGCCAGCCATGGTCAAGTAGGACCTTGACTTATCTTCACATAGATGGAACTGATAAAAGAAAGGAGCCAGAGACTCCTCCCAAGCCCATGTGACCCCTGAGGAACAGATCACCAAATAGCCTTAGGAGTAATAATAAATTGGTTTATCTGGCCGAACTGTATGGTCTTAAACACCCAAAAGGAAAGTATAAACAAAGATGATTAAAGGGGCCAATATAATTTTTTAAGAGTCCATATGTATAGCTAAAGGCTACATAACAAGAAACAGTGCCAGATAGGACATACCTTCTTTTGAGTTGTTGGCCAGGGTGTGCCAAGATACTCTCAGATAGTAACCCAGCATAGAACTGGGAAAATGAACAGCAGACCCCAATCTTATCTAAAGGAATATCGAGAACTGATTGCTGCTACATGAGGAACAGTTGACCCTCCTAAAACAAAGACCTCTAGATAGGCTGACTAGATTCACCAGGTGGACAAGTACTAGGGAATGGCTGGGGTGCCAACAACACAGTGGACAGTAGCAGGGATAACAGAGTATAAGGACTCTAGTCAGGGGTGGGGGGCTATGGGAGGATGCCATCTGGGAAGTGGGCATATAGATGAATAAGATTGTTTGGGCTGTTCTATGTGATATACACACAAAAAAAACTAAAAAATTTATGTCATGTTAATTAGTAAAGGTGATAAACATTACCATTGAAATCTACCCAATGACTTTATATCCATACGCAGGTGCCAAGGATCAGAGTGCAACTGACTATGACTAGTAATAATCAGATACATACAGATTAGAGATGCATGCACCAACATCTAAGTGTTACTAGCAAAAAAATGAGTCTTTCTGTAAGAAACAGTATATTTTAAAATGAAATGGAGACCTTCTTTAAAGGTTAAGAACTCATTCAGTTTTATGTCTTACAGGGTTTATATTGAGTTCAATATTGTATAACTATATTAATTCAACCATGAACCTAAAAATTTTATAGCCAGTTTTGAAAGAGATGTATCTTTGCTCTGGAAATTTTTATTGAGTGTGTTAAAGCTGTAATGAAATGCTTCTTCTAAAAAATAAAGAATAAAAAAAACAAGCAAACAAAATAGAAAGTTGAGGAGCATGAGCCAGTGAGCAAACCACTAAGCAGCATTCCTCTGTGGTTCCTGCCTTGAGTTCCTACCTGATTGCCCTCAAAGATGGACTGTGGCCAGGAAATGTAATCTGCAATAAACCCTCTCCTCCCGTAAGTTGAAATCAAACTAGATCACCATCCATCTACAGAACTCTTTTCATGTTACACGGAAATGCTGTACTTATTAAACAGTAATTCCTAATTTGCCATTCTTTCCCTCCCTTCCCCCAACCCCCTGTAGCCACCATTCTACCTTTATGATTTTGAACACTGTAAATCCTTGATAGAAGTGGGACGGGGAGTAATATAGGGGCTAGGTCATAGCTCAGTCAATAAAGTGCATGCCTAAGTTTTTTCTCAGTAACCCACATAAAGGCAGAGCATGGTGGCACACACTTGTAATCCCAGCTCTGGGGGTGGAGACAGGAGGATTTCTGGGCCTCACTGGTCAGCCTTCTTAGCCTACTTGACAAGCTCCAGGCCACCAAGAGGCCCCTGTCTCAAAAATAACATGGATAGAATTCCTGAAGAAGAACACATCAGGCTATCTTCTGGCTTCCATATGCCATGTTAACACACATGCACATACATGCACATGCATGTACACCTGCAATCACATACACACATACACATGCATGCAGTAATATTGATCTTTTTGAGACAAGGTCTCACTATAGCCCCAGCTAGCCTGGAACTCACTATGTAGACCAGGCTGGCCTTGATCTCACAAAGATCTGCCTGCCCTGCCTGTGCTTCCCAAGTGCTGGGACTATAGGCGTGTGCCACTACCCCCAGCTAACACATACACACACACACACACACACACACACACACGCCCCTAATTCTTAAAAAACTTTTTTTCTAAAAGGGTGATAATAAGCCAGCTGGCAAGATTAGTGAGTAAATGTGCCTGCAACCAAGCTTAATGATCAGAGTTTGATCCCCAGAATCCACAAGGTGAAAGGAGAGAACTGCCTCCCACAAGACGTCATCTGACTTCCACCTGTGTGCTGTAATGCACACCTGTGCACATGCATGTGCACACACATGCATACATACACTTTATAATAAATATAATAAAGTATA
The DNA here is from genome assembly GCF_000622305.1 of Nannospalax galili. Taxonomy (NCBI): domain Eukaryota; kingdom Metazoa; phylum Chordata; class Mammalia; order Rodentia; family Spalacidae; genus Nannospalax; species Nannospalax galili. Next base: position 5,787,954 of record NW_008338999.1, read on the forward strand.
CAGTTTTTTCAATGTATGTTTATTGAATTTTTGTGGCTTTTTATACATCTTAGTCATATTTAGACCCCCTCTTTCCTATCTGCACCCCCACCCCATAGCCTGCCCACAGAATTTCATGCATTCAATCATACATTAAGGTCTATCAAGTCAAGCTTGTGTACCCAGATGTCCCTCAATGTGAGTTCATCCGCTGGAGCCTGTTCAGCCTGTCTAGTGTCACTCCCTTAAAGATCAACTGTCCCTCACCCAGAAGTGATCAGCTGCCAATAATTCCTTGGTTAAGGTTAAGGCCTCTGTCCCATTTCCCCAATTCTATGCTGGTTTTTATCTGAGTTTGTGTGAGTCTTATGCATGCTGTCGCCATTGCTGTGAGTTCATATGAGTAAGTTCCCAAGAGCCCGTAAAACTCTGCTTCCTTATGGTCATATACCACCCCTGCCCCTTACAATCTTTCCTCCTCCTCTTTCACAACAATCCCTGAGTCCTCTGTGGGTGAAGTTTAATACAGGAGTCCCGTCCAGGGACCCGCACTCTGCAGTCTTTCTCTCTACATTTTGACTAGTTGTGGCCCTCTGTGTTAATCACCCCCTGTTGCATGAGGAAGCTTCACTGGTGAGAGTTGAGGGATCCATTAGTGTTCTCTCTACCCCCTGTTCCACTATGTTTCTTGAGCCTTGGGTATAGACCTTCCATTGTAGATGTGTCTTTTTTTTTTACGTGATACAATCTCATCTTCAGCCTGCTCCTTTTGCCGTGACTTTGGTGGTCATTCTGAATTTTAGCAGCTTTTGCCATTTAAGCAGTCTGAAAATTTATCAGATCATCATAACAAAAAGAAACCAAGCCACACATTCAACATTTGAAGCTCAACATGGACTGAGGGCCAAGAACTGGCATCAAATTGGGTAAACCCGGAGGCCGTTTTGAAAAGAGTGTCCCTAAGGCTGGCTTTTCAGAAAAGCCTAAAAATGGATTTGCAAGATGTTACACTTTCTTCCATTTTTATAGAGGTCTGTCCCCCAAAATACAGTATTTCAGGTCCAGCAATATTTATCAATAAGACTTTATTATCATTATAGGCCAGAAGATCTCAACAAAAGAACCTCTGCTATTTTGGATTGACAATTTTCCAAGATGAGCAAAACAACAAAAAATTTCTAGATGTGTTGGTCATGACTAAGCTAAGCTAAATCCTCTGCAAATGCACACGCAGCAAAACTTCATGAGGACTGCAACAGGAGCGAGTGGTCCCTTCAAGGTCCTGTGAACGCCCTCAAACCTGCTTGGTTTACTGATAGCTACTCTCCCCTTCAAAGAGTCAAATACCAGACTTTTAGCAATTCACAAAAGCCGTTTTGAAAGATTTTCTCATTAAACATGGGAACATACTGCCCTTGAGCCCTGTAATGAGAAAATTCCCTTCCACTGTAATAACTGCAAGTGAAATATCACATAATATTAACTTACTTGGACATTCCTCAGAAATATCCAAGTGGCTCATTACTTCCGAAGATAGTTAATGTATTTACCAGTGTTTTTATAACTTGTAAAGAAGAAATGAGAGCGGAGAACCAGGTCTTCTAAAGGGACCATAATAAACTCTTCGTGCTGGCCCCAGCAGAACAAAGAGTTAATATGCACTGAGTGTGAGTGTGCACAAGGTACCAGGCCCTGTTCAAATGTGTGCTTCACACATATTCATTTCTTTGATCCTCACATATAGCATCATTTTCTCTGTCTTCCATGAAGAAAACTAAGGGCACAGAGAACATAGCTTGCCCGTGGTCACACAGCTAAACTCATAGCAAAGCCAGGATCTAAACCTCTAACACTACAATATGTGTTAGTTTTCTGCTTCAAGTGCTTTTGGATTCCTGGGCATGACTCACACTGGCTTTACAGCAATTTTTACCTAGTTAAATCACATCTTTTACTTAGGCAGATGGTGGGCCAGCTAAAGGAATGAATTAGTCAATGCTCTGCATCCAGGAAAGGAAAGATGGTTCAGGTAATTGACTTCCAAGTGGGACCTGGAAGTGTACCAGTGCAATATTCCATTCTATGCAGTGCATGCTGTCATTATCTTCAAACTCTGTGTGGATAAAACAGTGACTGTTTTGAAAGCATCTTATGACAAAGGTTGTCAACAACATAATGAAGACTCCTCAAAGACTTAGTCCTTAGAAACCAAAATTGTAAGGCCAGTTACTTTTAGCTGTGAAATAGACCATCAGATAAGGTGCCTGTGGTAGTTTGAATGAGCATATCCCCCATAGGCTCCAAGTATTCATACATTTTGTCCCCAGTTGGTAACACTGTTTTGGGAGGTCTTAGAAGATGTGGCCATGGGGGAGGAAGCACATCACTGGGGTCTGGCTTGGAGAGTTCCTAAGCCTTGCTGTATCTCCAGTCATGCTCTGCTTCCTGTGCCTGCTTCAAGAGGTGAGTACTCCTGCTCCAGCCACATCTGTCACCATGCCTCCCTGACATGGCACACTCTAATTCCCCTGAAACTGTAAGCTCAAATAAACTCTTCCTTTTATAAGTTTCCTTGGTCACAGTGTTTTATCACAGCAACAGAAAAGTAACTAATACAGAGCCTTTGGGGAGAATTTTGTTATCAAGTATAAAATGTATCTTATTATCTACTTTATTCATGAATAGCCTTAGAAGCATATATATTATCTAACATATTCTTTTGGTGACCCTATGAAATTGCTGTTATTGCCTCTATTTTACACACGACAAGCACAGTGCCAGTCAGTAGCAGAGAAAAAATTTTAACTTGCATCTGTTTTTTTCTTACTCTGTTCTTTGCTATTTTCTAATCTTCCACAAGAAGGAGTCTAAATTGACTTTTTTCATGAATGGAGGAATTGTTCAATTATTATTGTTTTGATACTGTCTTGGGCAGAGACCCCAGGGAGCAGCATTCCACACAGGCCAGGACTTTTTAAAGCAGGTCATCAAGAGTCAAAAACACTCAAGAATGCTAAGTTAACATCAAGGCAGAGTATATAAAGGACTGAAAGAAAGGGGAGAATCAAGTCAAGCACTACTGCAGAAACAGGCCTCAAAACTGGAATAAAACAGATACAAATCATGGCTGACCATCATAGTGCTGTGGCGCTGCAGAGTTCAGAGTTCTCCTTTTATGCTAAACCTGCACGCAGGTCTTTGAGTAATAGCTAATGTTCTGTCTTGCCTGACTTGGATACTGTTCCAAATAAGATGTGTTAAGCAATGTGATGAGTTCAATAATCAGATCATTTCAGAATCCTACAACAGCATGCCTTACTGACAGCCACAAGAACTTTGAGAGGTTGGTTGGTCTAACTCCTCATCATTTTCCTTTATCACTTAAACTTCCATTTTCACTAAAATGCATCAACAATAACAAAAGATGCTGACTTGGAAACTTTAATGGACAATCATTGTACTTCAAAATAGAAAACTAAACTAAAAACTTTACCATCTGAAATATAACTTTATAACTTCTCACAGTAGATAAGTATTCATAATTGAAGAATTCTAGGCTGATTGTAAACTAATTTTGCATTCTCAATCCATAAGAAATGCTAATGTGATCAACAAAGCAGGAAAAGAAAAACTAGGTGTCCACTTCAGAAATTTAAAAGGGAGGTCTTATCTCATTTAGTCAACTATTCTTGTGCTACAATTTTCAAACTATTTCCCCAAGCACTCAGCTGCATCATTAGGAAAGCTCAGAAGCACTTGTGGGCTGAAAATCTGAGAAGAATCTTTGGGCAAGAGTAAAATGAACAACTAAATGCCCTTGAGGATCTACAGACGTTCATAAGAGGTTTGTTTAACCCTAAAAATCAAAATTCAAAGTAAATTAGGATCTATAGGATTTAAAAGCCATCTTAGGGACTAGAGAGATGGCTCAGCAGTTAAGAGTAGTTGCTGCTCTTTCAGAAGACCCAGGTTCGGGTCCCAGCACTCACACAGCAGCTAACAACCATCAGTAACTCCAGTTCCAAGAGATCTGATACCCTTTTCTGACTTCCACAGACACCAGGCATGCATGTAGAGCACTTACGTACCTACAGGCAAAACATTCATAAAATATTTTTAAAATATCACTCTCTAAGCTAAATTTGAACTTATTTCAAAAATGCCTTCTAAACAATTTCTGTTTAGTTTAGTTTTATATTGTTTAGACAGGGCCTCACATAACCTAGGCTGCCCTCGAACACACTGTGTAGCCAAGCATGACCTTGAGCTTTTGACACTCCTGCCTCTACCTTCTTAATGCTGGGATTATAGGCATGCACCACCATGTCTGGTTTATGTGGTGCTGAAGCTAAAACCCAGGACCTCATGCATGCTAGGTAAGCATTCTACCAACCAGGCTACATCCCTAGATTCATCTGAATAATTTCTATTGTATGACCAGGATCCATTTCCATGAAAACATTGTCTTAAAAATCGGTCTCATATTCGTTTACAAGTTATTTACTACAGGTGGTTGAAGACTGATTTTTACTAAATTGGCAATCTAAAATATAATTTTTATTCTTTCCAATCCCTTCTTCTCAAAGAGAAGGGCTTTTATGTTGAAATCATCTTCCTTTACAGTTTTATTTCCTTTTCATATTATACATTCATATTCAGGAAAATATAAACACAGAAATTGAAGAGCAAAATCCTTTTATTATCCTGCGTATGCAGGCACTTATTTAAGTATGGTCACACCATCCTTTCAAGAGATGAAAGAAAGGAACTTGGCTGAACTGTGAGTCTTACAAAGTTAGCATGGGGATCTTTGCTGGAGAAAGGGAAGTAGTTTAAATTTTGTTCCTACATAAGTTGGTTTTTAGATGAGATTTTAAGTTACAGAATCTTATTTAGTCTCAAAACACAGCAATCCAAACATAAACATATAATCCCAGTTCGCTTTATTTCATATTTGCTTCAGAATCTCCCATGAACTATAATGTTCCAAAAATTTTTGTGATATGACATATGTTTGAAAAAGTGTGTGGGTGCCTCATAGCTGACTAGAAATCCTACTGAACTTCAGAACATCCCACTCTTAGGAACGCTGGGAATTATCAGGGGCAGGTGTTCTTCCCTGCATCTCCTGTGACATTCAGCATGTATCAAAGTCTGGCTGTTGGGATGACCAAATAATAGGCTTTACCATCTTCATGCTATCTTCGACACTTAGAAGAAGAAAAAACTCAATGAGCATTTCATTTATTTTGAGACATAAAAACAGCAGAGCAAACTGATTTTATTATCCTTTAGACTCAGAATTCCATTGCAGCCTTCATCTTACAATACTTCTGGATGTAACAAACATCTCTAAGTTGTCTCCAAAGTGTCTCTTTATGGACATTCCCAGAATGCTCATGGAATTCCTAAAAGGAAATTTAGGATATCATGTTTGTTTGCCTGTTATTTTTTCAATGGAAGAAGGAAAAGTAGAAGTCTTCTGTCACAATAAAAATGAGATGGAGCCCCAAGAAAATGGCTCAGCAGGTACAGGTACTTGCCACTAAGTCTGATGAACTGAGTTTGATCCCCAGAAAATCGTAGAGAGAACTGACATGCACATGTTGTCCTCTGGCCTCTACACACATGCTGTAGCATGTGCAAACCTGCAGTGAAATAAAGAAAAGAATTTTTAGCCTGAGATCCAGCAGTGTTGAGGCAAGTTCACACAGCATTTTTACATATCTCCAACTCAATAAGATAATTAAGATTTCTCAGTGTTTAATATGAATAATTATGTAATAAACTTTTCTTCCACAATTGTAAATGAAAGATACTCACTGAAAAATAAAAGCCATAGTGCTAACTATGCTCAGTCAATAAAGTGCTGACCGCATAAGCAGGAGAACCTGAATTTGATCCACAAAGCACACATAAAAAAGCCAGGTGTGACAACTCACAACTTGAAGTCGCAGCTCTGAGAAGATGGAGATGCGTACTCACTGGCCAGACAGCCTAGCCTTGCTTGGTAAGCTCCACGGAGTGAGAGATTTTGTCTCAAAAACAACATGAACCATTCCTGAGAAACAACACTATAGAGACTCTGCCCTCATACACACACATCCATGTACATCCCTGTGCATACGCACATGCACACATGTACCTACTTACAGAGAGAGAGAGAGGGAGATTACAGAGAAAGAGGCTGACTGACAGAGATAGAGAGAGACAGAGACAGAGACAGAAATCTTTGTTTTAGGGATAAAACTATTGTAACATACATTGGTTTGCATGCAGAGAAAAGCAAACTGGAAATCCAGTCTTCCAAGAACTTTAAGTATTATCAGCTATCACTGACCTCTTTAATAAATGACTTATAAAGTAGATTTTATAAAAAATCCACCAACAGAGTAACTAATTGGTTGAGTAAGAAGGTTATAATGCATGAAAGAAAATTCTTTAGCCATTAAGTGGAAAAGAAAATTTTCTTCAAAGGTCAAAATGCCTGATACAAATTGAGTAATGAATGTGGGGCACTGCCTTGATCAAAACACTAATTGCTGACTTTGATGTTCTTCCTCCACATCAAATGTCCCTTAGGAAGGTTTGGTAGAAGCATCAAAGAAGAGAATTGTGAAAAATTCCTCTTTTTTGTCGGTTTCAGTAAGTTTAAAAAAAGTGAGTTTGGTTAGATTCACTATAAGTTTCCCTTCAGATCAGTTCACACAGACCTAATCATGAGGATACTGAGAAAAAAGTTTCTTACACTGGAAGTGCGTTAATATTCTGTGTATGTATGTAATATCTGTATGTGCACATCTATGTGTGTGAATACAAGCTGTGCTATGTAGACTGTGGGTGGAAGTCAAAGGACAACTTCCAATGTTGGGCCTCACCCTCTACCTTATTTGAAACATAGTCTCTTTGATTTTCTACTCTGTATACTAGCTGGCCCACAAGCTTCTGGAATTCTCCTGTCACCACTTCCCACCTTTGGTAGAGGCACTGGGCTCACACTGCGGATTTTACATAGGTACCTGAAATTTGATCTCAGGTCCTCAAGTGTTTTTATCCACTGAGCCATCTCCTCAGTCCACATTATTTTTTTTTTTGCTTTTATTCCAGCATGCCTTAGTTTGGTAAGACTAATGTGCACTTAGAAGATAGGATGTGTGGTGATAAGTTTCCCATTTTAGACATCTAGTATAGGATAGTCAAACAGATTCTGATAAAAACACACTGAGCAGAAAGCTCACGGAACCTGGGGGCAGGGTGTGGATAAAGAGAATCTTCTTCAGATGGGGTGAAAAAGTTCAGTCAGTTATGCACATCCAGTAACTTTGGATCCAAAGTATTAGGGAAAACCTGTGTCTGCACTGACTACGTACAGACTTTTCCTTGTTATTTCCTAAATGATATAGTACAACTTGTTATGTAGCACATACACTGTGCTGGATATTATAAGTAATCTAGAGACGATTTAAAGTATAGACAGAGAATGAGTGGATTACATGCAGACTCTGAAGAATATTATATGGGGGACTTTTGCATTCATAGATTTGGGGAGCCTCAGGAGTCTGGTACCAACCCTCTGTGAATAATGAAGCATAACTGTATATGCCTTCATAAAAGACCTTGTATTTCCAAACCAGTAAGGAAGTCAGTATACAAAAAAAGGATGTCTAAGAAGCAAAAGCACAAAGTAGGCCAAAGTAATGATTTTTGCTTTTGTTTGGTGTAAAATAATCATTAGAGAAATCTCAAAGGCTGGATCATATAACAATTTATTTTCAATTGTGTACTGGATTGAGACTCTACTATGAAAGATGAAAAATAGAGGATGGGGGCTTGAGAGATGGCTACATGGTAAAGAGCACTTGAGGCTCTTGCAGAGAACCTGAGTTCAGTTCCCAGAATCCACATGAGATGGCTCAAAATGGCTTGTAACTCCAGCTCCAGGGTATCCACTCTCTCTTCTAGCCTCTCCAGCTACCTGAACTCACATGCATAGATCCATACAAACCCACACATACACATACTTTAAAATTAAAATAAATCTTATAAAACAATCAGAAGCTAGGAAACCATGTAAAATGTTTTAGGAATTACACACAAGAGAAAAAAATGATAGATTGGACTAAGCTAAGGATGGTGGAAGAGAGACATGTGCTGGATTCTGCATTCCATGTAAAATGTTTTATTATGTTTATTTGTTTGTGTGTGCATCTATGTCTTTATCTTGTTTGTATATGTGTGTGAGCATGCATGCTCCATGATATGTGTGTTGGAGTCACAAGACAACTTGCAAGAGTTGATTCTCTCCTTCAACCATGTGGACCTTGGGGATTGAATTCAAGTCCTCAGACTTGGCAGCAAGTGCCTTTATCTGATGAACTCAGATTCTGGATTCTAGATAGAACCATGAGAATTTGTTTATAAGTTGGATATAGACTCGAGAAGAAAGAAGTTATGGGTAATTCTAAGGATTTTATCCAATGGAAAGAAGAGAAATTCTATTTACTGAGATGAAGAAGGCTAGAGCAAGTATGAATTTTGAATTAAAGCCAGATAGTGCTGCCCCCAAGATGTCTGCATCCTAACCCCTAGACTTATAAATATGTTACCTTATAGGATGTGATCACTAATTTCTACTGTCAATTTGATTAGATTAAGAAACATCTAAGTCGGGGGGCTGGAGAGATGGCACAGTGTTTAAGAGCACTGGCTGCTCTTGTAGAGAACCTGGGTTTGGTTCCTGGCATCTACATGGCAGGTAACAACCATCCATAGCTGCAGTTCCAGGGGAACTGGATGCCCCCTTCTGACCTCTGTGTGCATTGCATGACACAGGTGCACTTACGTACAGGCATTACACTCATACACATAAAATGAAAATAATAAGTAAAATACAAAAAAGAAACACCTAGGCAGTAATGAGATATAGATGTATCTGTGAGAGTATTTCTGCATCTTTTAGATGTATCTGTGAGAGTATTTCTACTGAGGTTTAACTGAGAAGGGAAGGCTTAGTCTGAACACAAGGGGCACAGACCCATGACTTTGGGAACAAAAAAAGGAAAAAGCTGACCGAACCCTGGCATTCTCCTTTCACTGTGTCTTCATGAGCACCTTGGCCCGAGCAGCTCCCAACAGCATGTCCTCCTGGATGTGAAATGTGAGACAAAATAACCCCTTCCTTTTTAAAATTTGAGTTGCTTTTTTTTTTTTCAGGTATTTGGTCACATCAATGAGAAAAGAAATGAATTCATGTGGCAAAAGGAAATTTTCAGATGTGATTAAGTTAAAGATGTTACAAGGAGGATATTGTAGTTGGTGCTCTATTTGTAGACTCTGCAATTGCAAGAGCCCCTGTTAGAAGTCAGGAAGGTCAGAGATGCAGTTGCAGAAGCAGAGGTCAGAGCAAAGTGATCGCTGGCTTTGAGGATGGAAGGAACTAAGAGACAAAGGATTCAAGTGGTCTCTGCATGGTGAAAGACGAGAAACAGAAACTGATGTTTTTCCCTAGTGTGTTCATGTCTTCAGAAGGAAAGTGTCAGACCATAATCTCTCTCTCTCTCTCTCTCTCTCTCTCTCTCTCTCTCTCTCTCTCTCTCTCCCCACACACACACACACACACACACACACACACACACACACACACGAGAAATCTAGCCATGCCCCCTTGCTGTCTCTGGAACACAGAACTGATAAGAGGCCATGCTGTGTGGCTTTACAGCCCCTCCCTCTTTCAGCTGCAAGATAAAGTTATGTTCCCATCTAGTGCCTGCCTGTGTGCCTATGTACCAGGAATCATGTAGACTAGGCTAGGATAGGCCACGTTGTATAAAGCTTTCCCATTGCCTCAGAATCATAAAAGTCAGAAACCGCTGTTATTCTCCAGGTTTTGGAAGGATCTGAAGGCTTCCCATCAGGCCCCGTCATGCTGCATATGCTACTGTCTCTCCTAAAGCTCCTCACTGGACCTGAAGGCCAGCTCTCCTGCTTCAGGTCAGGGCCCTGACTCTTCTAAGGCAGCTCCTCTTGGATTCTGAAGGGATGCCTCACTCCTGTCTCTCTTTTCAAGGATCTGTCGTGCTGTCTCAAGTACGATGCTGCCTAATGCTCCCCAACTTCAAGGCCCAATCATGCCCCCCACAGTTTCATGAGGTGCTCTCTACTAATGAAGCTCACCCCAAAGGGTAATTTTATGCCTGTTCTCCTCCTAAACCTGCAGTTTGTTCTAACAGAAAGCAACTCTGTTGAATTAATAATCAAAACTTCGCTCTCTTTTGAAAATCAAAGTTACTTCAAGGACAAGGTTTGTAGAACGGATCCCAGAGTTACAATAAAAGAAAGAAATTCTCCTGGTTTTAGAATAGCTAGAGCACATATAACAATTAAGCATGACACAGTGGTAATTCAGGAGGCAAAGATGCTGAGTCATGTTTTAGAAGAGCAGCTGAAGTGCATGATGTTAATGGTGCCTTCCAGTTGTACTAAGAACAGCACAAAGGGCCTGGTGTGGTGGCACAAGCCTTCGATCTCAGCACTTGGGAGGCAGAGGTAAGGCAAATCTCTGTGAGGCTGAGGCCACCCTGGTCTACATAGTAAGTTGCAGACTAGGGCTACAGGGGGACTCTGTCTCAAAAACAAATAAGAACAACAGAAAGAGAAAAAAGAATGACTCTGTTATCTACTTTTAAGTCACACATTCTTAAATGGGAATATGCAAATAGGAAAATGCAACTTAGAACCTCATTGAGATCCCATTACACCAAGGAATGGGTGCACACGCGTGCGTGCGTGCGTGCATGTCTATTGCTAAAGACTGAAGCCAGGTCCTTGAGCCTGCTAGACAAGTACTCTACCACTGAACTACAGCCCCAGTCAGCAAAGTATTTTTAAAGTGCTAGACCTTATATGTTTTGAGCTTTTTAAGCCAGGTACTATAAACCACAGAACTCATGACTTTGCCATTATAAAACAATGCAGCCCTAGAATGTGTAAACTAGTAACCATGCCTATATTCCAATATAGCTTATTTTCAAAAATAAGTAGCAAGAAGCTTGGTGATATAGCTCAGGGGTAGAGCAAGCACTAAACAAAGATGACAAGACCTTAGGTTCAATCTCTAGCATCTAAACACACACACACACACACACACACACACACACACACAAAGATGGTAGGCTAAAATTTGTCCTATGGGTCATGGTTCAATAATTCTGTATTAAATAACTCTGTATTAAAATCTCTAAAGTGGCTACAGCTAAAAAAGACCAACTCTACCAAATGTTAAAGGATACAGAACAACTGGAATTCTCCTGGTCTGCTTATACATGATGTTCAGAGTAAACCTATGTATAATAACCAAATATTAGAAACATTCAAATGTCTATCAACAGGCAAATGAAAAAACAAACCAACATATCTACACAATGGAAATGCTTATATCCCATGGTAATGGTATCATGGATACATATATCTGTTTCAATATGTGTATATATCTATATGTTTCATTATATAAATGTTTCCTTTATATATATACATATATAAACTTAATAAATTATAGCAACACTAGATATGTACAAAAATAGCCAAAGGCTAAAATAGTCCAAAGAGAACACAGTGAACTTCTCTGAAGTCCACAGCTTAGGGAACAAGCCCACTCCACAAACCCACACATACACCAGTGTTCAGATTTAATTTAAAAGTTATTAGACTCATAAGCAAAAATGAATTACACAGGATGGTATAACTAATTTCTTGTATGTAGCCTCATAAAGTGATTTCAACAAAGCTAATGAATAAAATTTATGCTGTAACTTTTTTTCCATTTAAATGTCATCTCAGCTATATTATAATAGGCTGACTTCTCTGTGAGCTTTAAGTAGTGACAACAGTGACTCATAATTTAGGAGTTAAAACCAACATAGCCACACTAAGTGACCCAAGGGAGCCATCCTCATTAACATGGTAATTCAATCATGCAGACTTACATAAACTTCCAAGAGTGGATGTGTGGGTTTTATTAGAAGTGTAATATTCTGCAAGAACAGTAGAATTTTCCTGCATAAAGTAAGATTCTTTTAGACTGTGAGCACAAACATTGAACACTGATTAGATTTACATCAAAATGACAGAGGCTATCACCACCTCATTCTTTTCCCCAAAGAAGCAATGAGCCTATAGCTATTCCTATGGAGATCAGCCCCTCTTGTCCAATCCCCAGTGCCTGGAACAGTGTCTGAGTGTACCCCACCGAGCTCAGTAAAAAGAAAGAGGGGTCTCCGTTAAGTGATCATTATTAACTCCAGTACCTAAAACAACTTCAAACTGTTTAGTGCTTAATAAAAGCAACCGGTAGATAGATAATCTAGTAGCCTTGGAGGAAGTCATAAGCATTAGAAAACAGCAATTAGACTAGCAGCACTACAGTGATAATATTAGTTGTGATAAAAGAATATTAGACACTGTGTATTAAGCAGTATACTGAGCACTTTACAATTGTTATTTCTTTTATACCGCCTATCATGTGTGAGACTGTTATCATCGCTTTAGACTGTACTACACCATTAGCCATATATTTGTCAAGAAATGGACCACATGTTTGTTATGCTCTTCTCTATGCTCAGAGACAAGCATGTTTCTTAACATAGCAGTATTTCAGAGCATGTTAGATTATGAATAGGAAAACTAAGTGCCTGGCTCAGGGTCCCACAGCTTATAAACAGCAGTCAGAACTCAAACTCAGATCACTGAAATTCTAAATTCCATTTGATTATTTTTCATTGTTTATGCTCATAACAACTAGAGAAAATCAGGCAGATACAGTGCCACACATCTGTAATGCCAACACTCAGGAAGCAGAGGCAGGAGGATCAGGAATTCAAGGTCATCATTGCTCCATAGCAAGCTCCGGGCCATGCTGAGTTACATGAGACCCTGTCTCAAAAAGCAAAAACAAAAATGTTAGAGGAAAGCAAAATGTCCAATGGAATGAATTTGGTTAAATATATTTGGCTACAGTTATTCTATGGGGAAATATACATCCATTAAAACGGTTAATTAAAAAAACTAAAGACCTATATGGGAAAACATTTGCATGATAATAGCAAAAAAGAAAGTCAAGTCATATCTGCTCTGACTATAATTATGCAAAAATGATGTATCTGTATCAATAAAACTGGGAGTGAAATATTAAGCAATCTATTTTATGGAAACTGTGGGTAATGTTTTTAATTTTCATTACTGTTATTTAATATAGTCTTCTAAAAATTAAGAAAAGGACAACAAGCTGGGTGTGGTGGCACTTTCTGGAAGCAGAAAAATGGAAAAGAATGTCTGGAGATTACAGCAGGGAAAGACCGGCAGTCCTCGGCCCAGTCTTTCACCCAAGGGAGCATGCTCTGAAAAGCCTGGATTACAAGAAGATGGGGGAGGCAGATGCTGTTAAAGAGCCGTAAAGGTTACTCACACCTGACCTTGCTCCTTCTCTTCCTTCCTGTCCTCTTGGAGCCAGGCCTCGAGGTATCCTGACACACCTCCAGATCCTTCTCTGGTCCCCTTAATAAACCACTTCCTGACTTCCACTGCCTCTCCTGCGCCTTGTCTCGGGCTTGGCCACGCCCGGCGGCCCGCTGCAGAGATGTCCCCATTACAAGTACCGCTTCGTCCCGTGGATCGCACTCAGCCTAAACCACAGCCTGAGCTGTTTGGATGGGGTACTCATTGATGGAAATGACAAAGGAATATCAAAAGTTGTATACAGATCTTGCAATGGAAGAGAGCAACTTGGCCCTTTAAAAATGAGTGACAGTTGGTGGCTAACATCAGAAATTTGTAATCCACTGGCTATAGGACAATATGTCAACAATTGCTCAAACAACAGAGCAGCTAATGTCTGTTATCAGGAATTTGATGTGCCTGCAGATTTCCCCAAACATTGCTTACAGCACTAAAAAACACAGCCCCCGCTTCGATGTGTTGTTCTTGTGGCACTTAGGGACATCAAGCAACAAGAAGAGCTTTTTTCAAACCACTATGCAATTGTCAGCTAACTTAGTGATTTAAAATTTCATTTTTCTACTTAAAAATAAAATAAACCATTTCCTGTCCTATAACTACTCATGTGTCTCTGTACAATTCGTGGTCAAGAGGCACATGAACCTGGAAATTTCAGCATCTGCCCTCTAGGTAGATTCTCATCCGTTCCGGTAATAACACCAGCACTAGAGAGGCTGAGGCAGAATTGCCAGGAGTTCGAGGAAAGCCTGAGTTACAGATCAAGTACCAAGCCAGCTAGGGCTCCATAGAAGGCTCTGCCTCAGAAAAACAAAATAAGTGGGCAGGGAAACAGTAACAAAAGACATGATTATATCACATCGAAGCTCTACTGTTTAGCTAGTGGGTCAAAACATGATCTCAATCATTCCTACTTTGAATTAAATAAGCCATTAGTGTTAGATATAATTGGAGAGAAATTAAAGGAGATGTGCTATAGAGGCACCAAGACAGATTTCAGGTAAAAATTCTTTTAATAACACTGGCCATATAGCAAGGATCTGAGATAGAAATCTCAGCAGCCTGTGAGACAAAGGAAGTTACTTGTTCTTATTAGTTTCTAAAGGGAAGGGGGCCCTAAGCTAATATATAACCTGCCCTTGGAAGGATATATGGCTTGGGCTGCAGGGTAGGAGTCAGGGAGGCACTGGATAGGGGAATGGTTCTATAATTCAAATTGCCTTAGGTCCTGAACAACAGTGGGCTGGGCTTGTTTTCCCATCTTGCTTGGGGCGTGAAGGGTCTGGGGGTGCTAAGAGATCAGGCTAATAAATGTTAAGGTTCAGATAGCCCTGCCCCCTCACCAAAAGGATCCCAAGGACTTCTCATGCTCCTGAGAAAAGGGAACCTAGCTGATAAGCACCTTGGTCTTTGAAGTCAAGAGAAGCAGACTTTTCTCCAGTGTTTGGCCAACACAGCAGGCTTCCCCTTTGATCTCTAAAGAGGACAGGTTTTAACAGTGCTGCTCTCCCACTCCCCCCGCCCCAACTTTAAAAAAAATGTATCTTCCCGCCTTCTGCAGGAAGCAGAAGCCTCCCTTTTAAAAAGACCCCAGCTCAAGACCCGGGCAGACATTTTCCCTTCCCGGAAGGGAATCTGCCCCATGTGACCCTTTGCTAATAAACCCTATTTTGATGGAGTTTCAGCTGTGCCTTTGTGCCTCATCATCCATTCACTCATTCTCCGCCAACTTTCTACCTATCAATAAAGGCCTTCTATTTCTTTGCATCAAAGCTACAGTCTATAAAATGTTGTTATATTAATCATCCTGTTGTAAGACAAAGGGATTCTAGTGAACAAATTCTCCTTATCTTCTTCAGTAGTCTCCACACAGAAGTTACCTTCTCCTCATTGGTAATCTTCAGGTAGAGGATAAGCTCTTCTTGCCTAATGCCCTCGCCATTCAGAGGACTGTATTTCCATGGACTTCCTCATTTTTCTTCCTCTTCAATATAAAAGACTGCCTTCCCACACTGGCCATCACAGACTTAGATTACTATGGATTGTAATAGGCATATAGCATTACCTATAGAGATGAGGCAAGTGTGGGGTTACACTCCTACTTACAAGCGTTTGAATCCCAGTTGCATCACTAAGTCAGCTTGAAACAAGAATTGAGAAACATTGCTTAGTATTTCCGAACTTCCATATTCTTGGTGTGACATAGGAACTATAATGACTTCTAATTCATTGAGTTATAGACAGGATTGAGGAAATGAAGTGTTTAGTCCATGATTCCTACTTATTAAAGTATGCTAAGAGAGTGAATTAAATTCTGATCATTTGTTGGGAAGAATGGACTATTTTGACATTCAAAGATTTACAGGAGCTGGAGAGATGACTTAGTTAGTAGTAAAGTGTCTGCCATATTGATCCCCAGAACCCACAGAAAAAAGCTGGGCACAGTGACACCCAGCACTGGAAAGGTGGAGCGAGGCAGATCACTGGAGCTCACAGACCAGACAACCTAGATAATTTAGCACTAAATGAGTGAGAGACTCTGTCTCAAATACAAGGGGGATGGCACCTGAGGAGTGAGTTGTCCTTTGGTTTTTACATGCACACACACATACACACACACACACACACACACACACGTGCACCTGCACACACATACACATTTTTATAAAGACAGGATCCAGAAGTTCTGGCCCCTATGGATCATGACTTGATTCATTAGTCTCGAACGTGTAAAAATCTAATGAATCTTGTTGATTGGCACCGAACTAACATAAACATATCCAGTGCTAGCCCCAGTTATAGGTATGATCCCAGCCTGAGTCTTTACTTGAGAATATCAATGCGGTGGCATGCTATATGGGCTTACTCATCTGGGGAATGCATTCTAGTCACTGTCTATAAAAAAGGAAATGCAGAAGCATTTGCATTCACTTGGTAAGGGCAGGTAAGCAATAACAGTGTTGCTGTAGGCCTGTTGGCCTCCATACTCTATTAAAACACCAAATATAGGGGCTTGACCACCACCTGCATACCATGGAATATCATGTTCATATACATGCTGATGATATCACATTAGCTATAACTGATAAGTGAGAGGTGGGAGGTAGTCTAGGCAACATGAGGAACATCCTCCCCAGAAAATGGAACATAAAGGTTATGAACACATGGAGCCTGCTACATCCATGAAATGCTTTAGGGTACAATGGTCCAACATTTTACATAAAATATCAGTATGAAACACAGGGCTTGAAAGTTGTCCATGCAAATCTTACATACTTTCCAATACTAAGCAACCTAGATAACTAACAAAGAAACTGTATTTATTGCAATGGGACGAAGGAGGCACTTCTGTCTTTTAATGTGTATTAGAGTATAAGGGGTTTTTTGAATACCTTGCCTATATTTGGAACTCTGCTCCACTGCTTTTTGGCTGTGTGCCCTTAAACAAGACATTTTGCATTTCTGATCTTCATCTCTCTCATCTATAAGCTGACCATAATAATGGTACGTACTGCACAGTCTTGTAAAAACTATAAGTTAAGACATATGGCATAAATGTTAGGTATTTTTTTTTGTCCCTGGAGATAAATACAATTCTATTGACAATACTGTTTGCTATTCAGAATTTATTATGTCTTAACAGATTCAGTTTACAACTTAGCATTTGCATTTATTGTTGAACCTCAATAAGTCTCATTTTATTAACTCATAAAAGAATTCCAATCTGTCATACTCTATTATTCTTTCTTGAAAATAACCATTGTTCAATATTTTGCATTATTAATTTTTGTTATTTCATAAGAAACATTTCATGAGAAAGTGGTTTATGAACTACTTGTGGGAAAATTTTATTTCTACATTATTTGTTTTATCTTTTTTATTTAATTTTAATTTTTTATTTATTTAATAAACACATGATTAGAAAAAGCATTCA